>NW_026282430.1:7500-15000 GCF_023373465.1 Oncorhynchus keta | reverse complement strand
AACCCTGAACACTAGTATTACATCAACCCTGAACACTAGTATTACATCAACCCTGAACACTAGTATCAACCCTGAACACTAGTATTACATCAACCCTGAACACTAGTATTACATCAACCCTGAACACTAGTATCAACCCTGAACACTGGTATTACATCAACCCTGAACACTAGTATCAACCCTGAACACTGGTTTAACATCAATCCTGAACACTAGTATCAACCCTGAACACTAGTATTACATCAACCCTGAACACTAGTATTACATCAACCCTGAACACTAGTATTACATCAACCCTGAACACTAGTATTACATCAACCCTGAACACTGGTATCAACCCTGAACACTGGTATTACATCAACCCTGAACACTGGTATTACATCAACCCTGAACACTAGTATTACATCAACCCTGAACACTGGTATCAACCCTGAACACTGGTATTACATCAACCCTGAACACTGGTATTACATCAACCCTGAACACTAGTATCAACCCTGAACACTGGTTTAACATCAACCCTGAACACTAGTATTACATCAACCCTGAACACTAGTATTACATCAACCCTGAACACTAGTATTACATCAACCCTGAACACTAGTATTACATCAACCCTGAACACTAGTATCAACCCTGAACACTAGTATTACATCAACCCTGAACACTGGTATTACATCAACCCTGAACACTAGTATTACATCAACCCTGAACACTGGTATTACATCAACCCTGAACACTAGTATTACATCAACCCTGAACACTAGTATTACATCAACCTGAACACTAGTATTACTTCAACTCTGAACACTGGTTTACTCAACCATTCACTAGTATTACATCAACCCTGAACACTGGTATTACATCAACCCTTAACACTTATTACTCAACCTGAACACTAGTATCTCCCTCTCTAGTATTACAACAACCCTCTCTCTATTACATCAACCCTGAACTGGTATTACATCTCCCTCACTCTTCAACCCTGAACACTGGTATTACATCAACCTCTCACTCTCTCAACCCTGAACTCTCTTTTACATCAACCCTGAACACTGTTTTTCTTCCCTGAACACTCTTACATCAACCCTCTGGTTTTACATCAACCCTGAACACTAGTATTACAACAACCCTGAACACTGGTATTACTCAACCCTGAACACTGGTATTCATCAACCCTGAACTTAGTATTCTCTCTCTCACTCTCTCTCCTCTTTCTCTCTCTCAACCCTGAACACTCTCTATTACTCTCCCTGAACTCTCTATTACAACTTTCTCTCACTAGTATTACTCTCCCTCACTGGTCTTACTCAACCCTCACTGGTCTTACATCAACCCTCTCTCTCTATTACTCAACCCTCACTTTCTCAACCCTCTTCTATTACATCAACCCTCTCACTCTCTTACTCAACCTGAACATTCTATTACATCAACCTGAACTCTCTCTCCTCTCTCACTCTCTCTCTCCCTTTCTGTTATTACATCAACCCTGAACACTAGTATTACATCAACCTGAACACTAGTATCTCTGAACACTAGTATTACAACAACTCACTGGTCTCTCATCAACCCTGAACACTGGTATTACATCAAACTCAATGGTATTTCTCAACCTGAACACTCTAGTCAACCCTGAACACTAGTCTTACATCAACCCTGAACACTAGTATTCTCAACCCTGAACACTAAGTATCAGTCTGAACACTAGTATTACATCAAGTCTGAACACTAGTCTTACATCAACCCTGAACACTAGTATCAACCCTGAACACTAGTCTTACAACCCCTGAACACTAGTATCAACCCTGAACACTAGTATTACAACAACCCTGAACACTAGTATCAACCCTGAACACTGCTATTACATCAACCCTGAACACTAGTATTATCAACCCTGAACACTAGTATTACATCAACCCTGAACACTAGTATTACATCAACCCTGAACACTAGTATCAACCCTGAACACTAGTATTACAACAACCCTGAACACTGGTATTACATCAACCCTGAACACTAGTATTACATCAACCCTGAACACTAGTATCAACCCTGAACACTGGTATTACATCAACCCTGAACACTGGTATTACATCAACCCTGAACACTGGTATTACATCAACCCTGAACACTAGTATTACATCAACCCTGAACACTGGTATTACATCAACCCTGAACACTGGTATCATCAACCCTGAACACTGTATTACATCAACCCTGAACACTAGTATTACATCAACCCTGAACACTAGTATCAACCCTGAACACTAGTATTACATCAACCCTGAACACTGGTATTACATCAACCCTGAACACTAGTATTACATCAACCTGAACACTGGTATTACATCAACCCTGAACACTAGTATTACATCAACCTGAACACTAGTATTACAACAACCCTGAACACTAGTATTACATCAACCCTGAACACTGGTATTACATCAACCATGAACACTAGTATTACATCAACCCTGAACACTGGTATTACATCAACCCTGAACACTAGTATTACATCAACCCTGAACACTAGTATCAACCCTGAACACTAGTATTACAACAACCCTGAACACTAGTATTACATCAACCCTGAACACTGGTATTACATCAACCCTGAACACTAGTATCAACCCTGAACACTGGTATTACATCAACCCTGAACACTAGTATCAACCCTGAACACTAGTATTACATCAACCCTGAACACTAGTATTACAACAACCCTGAACACTGGCTTACATCAACCCTGAACACTCTTTACTCAACCCTGAACACTAGTATTACTCAACCCTGAACACTGGTATCTACATCAACCCTGAACACTGGTATTACATCAACCCTGAACATTTTCCATCAACCCTGAACACTAGTATCAACCCTGAACACTAGTATTATCAACCCTGAACACTTCTACATTCTGAACACTTTTACAAATACACCCTCTCACTCTATTATCAACCTTCACTGGTAAAACCTCTGGGATTACATCAACCCTGAACACTCTCCTCTCTCAACCCTAAACACTCTATTACATCAACCCTCTCTATTCTCTTCCCTCTCTTTCTTACATCAACCCTGAACATTAGTATTCTCTCCCTGAACACTAGTATCTCTCACTCTATTACTCTCCCTCACTGTATTACAACCCCTGAACACTAGTCTCTCTCCCTCACTCTCTTACATCTCCTCTCTGGTATTCTCTCCCCTGAACACTAGTATTCTCTGTCAACTCCTCTCTGTCAACAACCCTCTCACTCTATTCTCAACTCCTGAACACTCTATTCTCTCCCTGAACACTAGTATTACTCAACCCTCTCTAGTCTCTTTCCCTTTCTATTACCAACCCTGAACACTCTTATTACATCAACCCTCCTAGTATTACTCTCTCTCCCTGAACACTAGTATTACATCAACCCTGAACACTTATCAACCTGAACACTCTATTACTTTCCCTCTCTATCAACCCTGAACACTGGTATTACTCAACCCTGAACACTAGTCTTACATCAACCCTGAACACTAGTATCAACCCTCTCTCACTCTTACAACAACCCTGAACACTCTATTACATCAACCCTGAACACTGGTCTTACATCAACCCTGAACAATCTATTACAACAACCCTGAACACTAGTATCAACCCTGAACACTAGTATTACATCAACCCTGAACACTAGTATTACATCAACCCTGAACCCTAGTATCAACTCCTGAACTCTAGTATTACATCAACCCTCTCACTAGTATTACATCAACCCTGAACACTTCTCAACCCTGAACACTCTCTTACTCAACCCTGAACACTAGTATCAACCCTGAACACTAGTATTACAACAACCCTCCTAGTATCAACCCTGAACACTGCTATTACATCAACCCTGAACACTAGTATTAAATCAACCCTGAACACTAGTATTACATCAACCCTGAACACTAGTATTACATCAACCCTGAACACTAGTATCAACCCTGAACACTAGTATTACAACAACCCTGAACACTAGTATCAACCCTGAACACTAGTATCAACCCTGAACACTGGTATTACATCAACCCTGAACACTAGTATTACAACAACCCTGAACACTAGTATCAACCCTGAACACTAGTATTACAACAACCCTGAACACTAGTATCAACCCTGAACACTGGTATTAGGATCAACCCTGAACACTGTATTACATCAACCCTGAACACTCTATTACAACAACCCTGAACACTAGTATTACATCAACCCTGAACACTAGTATTACATCAACCCTGAACACTAATATTACATCAACCCTGAACACTAGTATTACATCAAGACAGGGTTATATCTCTGTAATAACTAATAATTTAATGGCGTGTCTATATAATAACTATACATGTTCTCTCTCTGTTTAATGTTAATAATTCATCATGTTTGGCTTTAGTTCTCTCTCTCTCTCTCTCTCTCTCTCTCTCTCTCTCTGATTCTGTTCAGGACAGAGAGAGAGACTCTATTCCTTCTTTCTCTCTCTCTCTCCCTCTCTGATCTCTCTCTCTCTCAGAGAGTTTGTTCTTTCTCTCTCTTTCTCTCTCTCTGTCTCTCTCTATCTCTCTCTCTCTGTCTCTCTCTGTCTCTCTCTCAGAGAGAGACACTTACTCTCTCTCTCCTCTCTCTCTCTGTCTCCCTCTCTCTCTCTCTCTTTCTCTCTCTCCCTCTCTCTCTCTCTCTTCTCTCTGAGGACTCTCTCTCTCTCCCCCTCTATCTCTTTCTCTCCTCCTCTCCCCACCATCTGCATTGCTTTAGGTTGACCTATTTTCCATTTCAGATCTTATATAAATATATTATAATTGAACCTTCTACATTCTGATCTTTTAAAAGACATTCTAACAGGTTATTATGTAGGACAGCCTCTGGGATTCAAAGACAAGTCCCCATCTCCCTTTTCTCTCTTTCCCTCTATTGGTCTCTCTGACCCCATATGTTTCTTTCTCTGGACCTCTCTCTTTCTCACTTTGTGTGAGGACTGCTTCCCCCTCTCTCTGTGTCCTCCTCTCTCTCTGTCCCCCTCTCTCCCTCTTTCTCTGGACCTCCTCTCCTTCCCTCTCTCTCTCTGTGAGGACAGAGAGAGAGACTGATCTCTGAGGACAGAGAGAGACTGATGTGAGGACAGAGAGAGAGACTGATGTGTGAGGACAGAGAGAGACTCTGTCCCCCTCTAGGACTTTCTCTACCCTCCTCTCTCCTCCTGTGTGAGGACAGAGAGAGACGCTTGTCAGAGAGAGAGACTCCTGTCCCTCTCAGAGAGAGTCCTGATGTGTGAGGACAGAGAGAGACCTGGACTCTAGAGAGACTCCTGTGAGGACAGAGAGAGGACTCTCCTCTCTCTCTGATGTCCCCCTGAGGACTTTCTCTACCCTCCTCTCTCCTCTCTCTCTTTCTCTGCCCCTCACTCTCTCTCTCTCTGTCCCCCTCTCTCCTCTCTCTTTCTCTGCTTCCCGCTCTCTCTCTGCTTCCTCTTTCCTCTCTCTCTCTGTCCCCCTCTATCCTCTTTCTCTACCCTCCTATCTCCTCTCTCTATTTCTGTCTGTGTGGTCTCTTTACAAAGACTACTGCTCCATGTCTCAAGCTGTCAGACTGAGTGTATGGACAGAGAGAGTGTATGTCCACTAGGACAGAACACACTCAATAATGTGTGAGGACAGAGAGAGAGACTGATGTGTGAGGACAGAGAGAGAGACTGAGTGAGGACAGAGAGACTGATGTGTGAGGACAGAGAGAGAGAGACTGATGTGTGAGGACAGAGAGAGACACTGATGTGTGAGGACAGAGAGAGAGGACAGAGAGAGAGACTGATGTGTGAGGACTGAGGACAGAGAGACTGTGTGAGGACAGAGAGAGAGACTGATGTGTGAGGACAGAGAGAGGACAGAGAGGACAGAGAGAGAGATGTGTGAGGACAGAGAGAGAGAGAGAGACGCTGATGTGTGAGGACAGAGAGAGAGACTGATGTGTGAGGACAGAGAGAGAGACTGATGTGTGAGGACAGAGAGAGGACAGAGAGAGAGACTGATGTGTGAGGACAGAGAGAGAGACTGATGTGTGAGGACAGAGAGAGAGACTGATGTGTGAGGACAGAGAGAGTGACTGATGTGTGAGGACAGAGAGAGAGACTGATGTGTGAGGACAGAGAGAGAGACTGATGTGTGAGGACAGAGAGAGAGACTGATGTGTGAGGACAGAGAGAGAGACTGATGTGTGAGGACAGAGAGAGAGACTGATGTGTGAGGACAGAGAGAGAGACTGATGTGTGAGGACAGAGAGAGAGACTGATGTGTGAGGACAGAGAGAGAGACTGATGTGTGAGGACAGAGAGAGGACAGAGAGAGAGACTGATGTGTGAGGACAGAGAGAGGACAGAGAGAGACTGATGTGGGAGGACAGAGAGAGAGACTGATGTGTGAGGACAGGGAGAGAGACTGATGTGTGAGAACAGAGACAGAGACTGATGTGTGAGGACAGATAGAGAGACTGATGTGTGCGGACAGAGAGAGAGATGGAGAGGTGGAGACTGATGTCTTTGGAAAGTGAGAGAGAGATGGGAAGAGGGGGAGGGAGATGAGGGAGAGAGTGTGGGGAGACAAAAGAGAGATGGGGAAAGATATGATAGAGTGGGGAGTAAGGTGATGTAGCCATGGAGACAGACTGAACTGAACTAACCCAGGTGGGAGTGGAGGGGAGGAGGGGGGGAGATACCTGGGGGAGGAGGAAGGAGTAGGAGGGAATGTTGAAGTCTCTTAAACCTTTCAAAAGCAGACTCAGATAAGAAATAATCAAACACCTTTTGTTGCTGTTTAGTTGCATTGGATTGTTCACACACACACACACACACACACACACACACACACACACACACACACACACACACACACACACACACACACACACACACACACACACACACACACACACACACACACACACACACAAACTTTTAAAAATCCAAGTCTCTCACCGTTGCAGCTTGCTATAGACCACCTTCTGCCCCCAGTTGTGCCCTGGACACCATATGTGATTTGATTGCCCCCATCTATCTATCTTCAGAGTCAGTACTGTTAGGTGACCTAAACCGGGACGTGCTTAACACCCCGGCCATCCTACAATCTAAGCTTGATGCCCTCAATCTCACGCAAAATGATCAATGAACCTACCAGGTACAACCCCAAATCCGTAAGCATTGGCACCCTCATAGATATCATCCTGACCAACCTGCCCTCCAAATACACCTCTGCTGTTTTCAACCAGGATCTCAGAGATCACTGCCTCATTGCCTGCGTCCGTAATGGGTCTGTGGTCAAACGACCACCCTTCATCACTGTCAAACGCTCCCTAAAACACTTAGGGAGCAGGCCTTTCTAATCGACCAGGGTTTCCTGGAAGGATATTCCGTCAGTAGAGCATGCCTGGTTATTCTTTAAAAGTGCTTTCCTCACCATCTGAAATAAGCATGCCCCATTCAAAAAATGTAGAAC
>NW_026282430.1:0-2500 GCF_023373465.1 Oncorhynchus keta | reverse complement strand
GTGAGAAACAGACAGAGAGGAAGAGAGAGAGAAACAGAGAGGAAGAGCGAGAGAAACAGACAGAAGAGAGAGAGAAACAGAGAGAAACATACAGAGAGACAGAGAGAAAGAGACAGAGGTGAGGAAGGAAGAGAGAGGAAGAGACAGAGACAGAGAGGGAGAGAGAGAAACAGAGAGAGAAACAGAGAGAGAAAGAGAGAGAGAGAGAGAGAGAAACAGACAGATAGAGAATTACAAAACGTATCTGTCAGCAGTATCAGCTGCCGTTTAGTTTTAATGATGTAAAGAAGTACATTCATCTCCTGTTGGTCTGTAGATATGGCCCCGTATGGCACCCTGTTCCCTATATAGTGCACGTGATTCCACTTCCTGTGTCCTAGTATCCATGGAAACCAAGAGCTGTATCCGTGGAAACCGAGGGCTGCTACAAAAATGGTAAAAAAAAAAGAAGTAAATAAATAAAAAGCAGCAACCAAAAGCAACAAATGAAAAGGTTGTTGTGACTATATATAGGAAACGGGCTGTCATCTGAGACCCAGGGTATATGGGGACAGACTGGGCTAGAAGGACGTCTGGGAACTGTTGCTACCACAGCACTCTGGTCATAGAACGGATTGGGTTGAGGTACGGGGAGATTCGATGACAGTTGGCCCGGTCGGTCCTTTTTGTGCCGTTTGAGTTGTGATTTGGCAAACTAAAACTCAACTGAGGAATGGGACTGGGAGGGAGGAACTACGGGGATTTGGGGGAGGGACAAGGAAGGGACAGAGGAATTGTGGGTAAAAATGAATAAATAAATCTGGGAGTTGTAGGCTACAGTGTTTTCAGGGAGGGTGTTTTTAGAGTTACGAGACGTTTTCTGATTTTGAACAGTGCAGTAATCATCCTCGTTAGGGACTTGAAGACATTCATTAGAGATCGGTAGGATTTCAAAATCAAAAACGTACTGCAGGTCAGTTTGGAGCTGGTCTCTCAAAGTCTCAAAGAAGGTTATCAAATCCCCTCGGTAGAAACACACTAACTAGCTAACTAACTAACAAGACATATTTTTATGCAAATATAGAGCTTTTTCTCTTTCTTCTGAACAAGATCACCCCCCTTCTTGTAATTTCACAATAAAAGTCCCCTCTGTAATACATCAAGGAACGTTTCCGAATAAGAGTCTGTTAGTAGAGGAAAATAGTGTTCCTTAAGGAAGAGAGAAAGAGTCCTCTGGTAAAAAAAAGAAGAAGAAGAGATCACAAATGTCTGTCTTCGTCGAGGTTGTTCAGAGGCGGACATTTTATAATGAGGTTGTGCGACGGCCATTTTGAGTTTCTTCTTTCTCGAAAAGTCACAACAATAGTCACTGTCACAGGACGTTGCCATGCGATATTCAAATAATAGTACTGATAATATCAATAACAATAATAATAGTAAGAATCACATCTTTATTGTAACTTGTTTTAATATGTCTAAAAGAGCGACGAGGCCGGAGAGAGGTTGATACAGTGTTTCAACGGTTCTCCTCTGTGTCCCAAATCACACTGTATTCCCTATACAGTGTACTACTTTCTAGGAAAGAAGGTGCTATTTGCGACCCTTGTTGATTTGGCACATACACTGTAGCGTACTCACACTCGTGAGACAACAGTCCATATAATATCGTGTGTTTGTTGTGTTTCTTTTTTTGTGTTCATCCAAAAACCTAGTTTTAGTAGAAACAGCTACAGTCTGGGAGAAATAGTCATCATATCTCAGGATCTTCTGTTAAAAAAAATATTTTGAATCAAGTTCTTCATTTGTTGTTTTTAAAATCGTTTTAATTTCATTTTGGTCCATGTTTTTTAAAAGCAGAGAGAGAGAGGTGTGTGTGTGTGTGTGTGTGTGTGTGTGTGTGTGTGTGTGTGTGTGTGTGTGTGTGTGTGTGTGTGTGTGTGTGTGTGTGTGTGTGTGTGTGTGTGTGTGTGTGTGTGTGTGTGTGTGTGTGTGTGTGTGTGTGTGTGTAGATGTTCCAGCTTTTAGCAGGGACGTCAATCAGAAATGAATCGCGGAATCTGTAACGCTTCATCTTTCCAGGTGGAATAGAGAGCCCTTAGTCTCCGTACGACCTCCGACCTCCTCCACGCGACAGGGCCTCGTCACATCACACGACACCAGCCCCTTCACGACTTCTGCTGTGCCGAGACACCTTTCCAATAGTCCAGTATGTCGTGCAGATCCTCGTCCTTGGCGACCTGTAAACTCCTCCTCAGTGCGTGTCCCGCCGCCATGTATTCCTCCTCGTAGTCCTGGTCTCTGTGTCTCTTCCGGTGGAGTTTGAACCTCTCCCAGATGCCGAGCGACGGGGTGCAGGAGGACTCAGGACTGGACTCGTAGCTCAGGTTGTGGTACTGCGGGGACAGCTGGGCGTAGGCTGGAGGAGATCAGATATTAGAACAACACTTTATTCATCCCAGAGGGGAAATTGGTTTGTCAAACTCAGTATATACACACAACCAATTAATCAACCAACCAACCA
>NW_026282429.1:0-9076 GCF_023373465.1 Oncorhynchus keta | reverse complement strand
CACACACACACATACACACACACATACACACACACATACACATACACATACACATACACACACACACACCAGCTACATGTCAGGTACACACACACACACACCCAGCTACATGTCACACACACACACACACACACACACACACACACACACACACACAGACCAGCTACACACACACACACGCACAGACCAGCTACGTGTCAGGCACACACTCTAGTCCTGTTCGTGTGTAGGAGGAACATTTTCGCAGACTGAAACAACAGCTGAACAGGAAACTGGGACCTCATTTAGAAACGTTGTGTATGCACAAAGTATGTCCCAAAACATGCCAGTTTTCAGACTAAAGTTGGCATTTTATAAAAACTGAGAATGTTTTTATCCTCCCTCAAACGTTAGACCATGCGGATGTTCTGGTGTTTTGAAGTACTGCCAGAAGACGACAGTAGCCTAGCCGTATCCAGGAATATATAACTAATTCAGAACATCAGCTGAATATAACAGGATGCCACGAAAGTGAGAAGAATCTGTTTTATCTTTCTAAAATAGAGGCATATTTCCTTCTATTGAATTAATTTTACATGATCACTGTAGATTATAGTCCTTTAAAGAGAGGCCCGTTAGCGGCCCGCTATGGTCAGTTAAAGAGAGGCCCGTTAGCGGCCCCTATGGTCATTTAAAGAGAGGCCCGTTAGCGGCCCCCTATAGTCATTTAAAGAGAGGCCTGTTACGGGGCCGCTGTGGTCATTTAAAGAGAGGCCCGTTAAGCGCCCCTATGGTCATTTAAAGAGAGGCCCGTTAGCGGCCCCTATAGTCATTTAAAGAGAGGCCCGTTAGCGGCCCCTATAGTAATTTAAAGAGAGGCCCGTTAGCGGCCCCTATGGTCATTTAAAGAGAGGCCCGTTAGCGGCCCCTATAGTAATTTAAAGAGGTCCGTTAGCGGCCCCTATAGTAATTAAAGAGAGCCCGTTAGCGGCCCCAATAGTAATTTAAAGAGAGGCCCGTTAGCGGCCCCTATAGTAATTTAAAGAGAGGCCCGTTAGCGGCCCCTATAGTAATTTAAAGAGGCCCGTTAGCGGCCCCTATAGTAATTTAAAGAGAGGCCCGTTAGCGGCCCCTATAGTCATTTAAAGAGAGGCCCGTTAGCGGCCCCTATAGTCATTTAAAGAGGCCCGTTAGCGGCCCCTATAGTCATTTAAAGAGGCCGTTAGCGGCCCTATAGTCATTTAAAGAGAGGCCCGTTAGCGGCCTCTATGGTCATTTAAAGAGAGCCATTGATGGTTTCTATAGTCATTTAAAGAGAGGCCCGTTAGCGGCCGCTATAGTCATTTAAAGAGAGGCCCGTTAAGCGGCCCCTATAGTCATTTAAAGAGGCCATTGATGGTTCTATGGTCATTTAAAGAGAGGCCCGTTAGCGGCCCCTATAGTCATTTAAAGAGGGCCCGTTAGCGGCCCCTATGGTCATTTAAAGAGAGGCCCGTTAGCGGCCCCTATAGTCATTTAAAGAGGCCCGTTAGCGGCCCCTATGGTCATTTAAAGAGAGGCCCGTTAGGGCCCCTATAGTCATTTACAGAAGGCCCGTTAGCGGCCCCTATAGTCATTTAAAGAGGCCCGTTAGCGGCGCTATGGTCATTTAAAGAGGCCTGTTAGCGGCCCCTATAGTCATTTAAAGAGGCCATTGATGGTTCTATAGTAATTTAAAGAGAGGGCCCGTTAGCGGCCCCTATAGTCATTTAAAGAGGCCGTTAGCGGCCCCTATAGTCATTTAAAGAGAGCCCGTTAGCGGCCCCTATAGTCCCTTTAAAGAGAGGCCCGTTAGCGGCCGCTATGGTCAGTTAAAGAGAGGCCCGTTAGCGGCCCCTATGGTCATTTAAAGAGAGGCCCCGTTAGCGGCCCCTATAGTCATTTAAAGAGAGCCTGTTAGCGGCCGCTGTGGTCATTTAAAGAGAGGCCCGTTAGCGGCCCCTATGGTCATTTAAAGAGAGCCCGTTAGCGGCCCCTATAGTCATTTAAAGAGAGCCCGTTAGCGGCCCCTATAGTAATTTAAAGAGAGGCCCGTTAGCGGCCCCTATGGTCATTTAAAGAGAGGCCCGTTAGCGGCCCCTAGTAATTTAAAGAGGTCCGTTAGCGGCCCCTATAGTAATTTAAAGAGAGGCCCGTTAGTGGCCCAATAGTAATTTAAAGAGAGGCCCGTTAGCGGCCCTATAGTAATTTAAAGAGAGGCCCGTTAGCGGCCCTATAGTAATTTAAAGAGAGGCCCGTTAGCGGCCCCTATAGTAATTTAAAGAGAGGCCCGTTAGCGGCCCTATAGTCATTTAAAGAGAGGCCCGTTAGCGGCCCCTATAGTCATTTAAAGAGAGCCCGTTAGCGGCCCCTATAGTCATTTAAAGAGGCCCGTTAAGCGGCCCCTATAGTCATTTAAAGAGAGGCCCGTTAGCGGCCTCTATGGTCATTAAAGAAGGCCATTGATGGTTTCTATAGTCATTTTAAGGAGAGGCCCGTTAGCGGCCGCTGTAGTCATTTAAAGAGGCCCGTTAGCGGCCCCTATAGTCATTTAAAGAGAGGCCATTGATGGTTCTATGGTCATTTAAAGAGAGGCCCGTTAGCGGCCCCTATAGTCATTTAAAGAGAGGCCCCGTTGGCAGCTATGGTCATTTAAAGAGAGCCCGTTAGCGGCCCCTATAGTCATTTAAAGAGCCCGTTAGCGGCCCCTATGGTCATTTAAAGAGGCCCGTTAGCGGCCCCTATAGTCATTTACAGAGGCCCATTAGCGGCCCCTATAGTCATTTAAAGAGGCCGTTAGCGGCCGCGCTATGGTCATTTAAAGAGAGGCCCGTTAGCGGCCCCTATAGTCATTTAAAGAGAGGCTTGATGGTTCTATAGTAATTTAAAGAGAGGCCGTTAGCGGCCCCTATAGTCATTTAAAGAGGTCCGTTAGCGGCCTATAGTCATTTAAAGAGGGCCCGTTAGCGGCCCCTATAGTCATTTAAAGAGAAAAACCGTTAGCGGCCGCGCTATAGTCAGTTAAAGAGAGGCCCGTTAAGCGGCGCTATGTAGTCATTTAAAGAGGCCCGTTAGCGGCCGCTATGGTCATTTAAAGAGAGGCCCGTTAGCGGCCCCTATAGTCATTTAAAGAGAGGCCATTGATGGTTCTATAGTAATTTAAAGAGGCCAGTTAGCGGCCCCTATAGTAATTTAAAGAGAGGCCCGTTAGCGGCCCCTATAGTCATTTAAAGAGAGGCCCGTTAGCGGCCCCTATAGTCATTTAAAAGAGAGGCCCGTTAGCGGCCCCTATAGCTCATTTAAAGAGAGCCCGTTAGCGGCCCCTATAGTCATTTAAAGAGAGCCCGTTAGCGGCCCCTATAGTCATTTAAAGAGAGAGCCCGTTAGCGGCCCTATAGTCATTTAAATAGAGGCCCGTTAGCGGCCCCTATAGTCATTTAAAGAGAGGTCCGTTAGTGGCCCCTATAGTCATTTAAAGAGAGGCCCGTTGGCCTCTATAGTCATTTAAAGAGAGGCCCGTTAGCGGCCCCATAGTCATTTAAAGAGAGGCCCGTTTAGCGGCCGCTATAGTAATTTAAAGAGGGCCCGTTAGCGGCCCCTATGGTCATTTAAAGAGAGGCCATTGATGGTTCTATAGTCATTTAAAGAGGCCGTTAAGCGGCCCCTATAGTCATTTAAAGAGAGGCCTAATTAGCGGCCCCTGTGGTAATTTAAAGAGAGGCCCGTTGGCGGCCACTATAGTAATTTAAAGAGAGGCCCGTTAGCGGCCCCTATGGTCATTTAAAGAGAGGCCGTTAGCGGCCCTAGTAATTTAAAGAGAGGCCATTGATGGTTCTATAGTCATTTAAAGAGAGGCCCGTTAGCGGCCCTATAGTAATTTAAAGAGAAGCCCGCTAGCGGCCGCTATGGTCATTTAAAGAGAGGCCCGTTAGCGGCCCCTATAGTCATTTAAAGAGGCCCGTTAGCGGCCCCTATAGTCATTTAAAGAGAGGCCCGTTAGCGGCCCCTATAGTCATTTAAAGAGAGGCCCGTTAGCGCCGCTATAGTCAGTTAAAGAGAGGCCCGTTAGAAAGCCGCTATAGTCAGTTAAAGAGAGGCCCACAGCGGCCGCTATGATCATTTAAAGAGCCCGTTAGCGACCGCTATGGTCATTTAAAGAAGGCCCGTTAGCGGCCGCTATGGTCATTAAAGAGAGGGCCCGTTAGCGGCCCCTATAGTCATTTAAAGAGAGGCCATTGATGGTTCTATAGTAATTTAAAGAGAGGCCCGTTAGCGGCCCCTATAGTCATTTAAAGAGAGCCCGTTAGCGGCCCCTATAGTCATTTAAAGAGAGGCCATTGATGGTTCTATAGTCATTTAAAGAGAGCCCGTTAGCGGCCCCTATAGTCATTTAAAGAGAGGCCTAATTAGCGGCCCCTGTGGTAATTTAAAGAGAGGCCCGTTAGCGGCCCCTATAGTCATTTAAAGAGAGGCCCGTTACGCCCCTATAGTCATTTAAAGAGGGCCCGTTAACGGCCCCTATAGTCATTTAAAGAGAGGCCGTTAGCGCCCCTATAGTCATTTAAATAGAGGCCCGTTAGCGGCCTCTATGGTCATTTAAATAGAGGCCCATTAGCGGCCTCTATGGTCATTTAAAGAGAGGCCCGTTGAAGCCGCTATGGTCATTTAAAGAGAGTCCGTTAGCGGCCCCTATGGTCATTTAAAGAGAGGTCCGTTAGCGGCCCCTATAGTCATTTAAAGAGGCCCGTTAGCGTCCCCTATAGTCATTTAAAGAGAGGCCCGTTAGCGGCCCCTATAGTCATTTAAAGAGGTCCGTTAGCGGCCTCTATAGTCATTTAAAGAGAGGCCCGTTAGCGGCCCCTATATCATTTAAAGAGAGGCCCGTTAGCGGCCGCTATAGTAATTTAAAGAGAGGCCGTTAGCGGCCCCTATGGTCATTTAAAGAGAGGCCATTGATGGTTCTATAGTCATTTAAAGAGAGGCCCGTTAGCGGCCCCTATAGTCATTTAAAGAGAGGCCCATTAGCGGCCCCTGTGGTAATTTAAAGAGAGGCCCGTTAGCGGCCACTATAGTAATTTAAAGAGGCCCGTTAGCGGCCCCTATGGTCATTTAAAGAGAGGCCCGTTAGCGGCCCCTATAGTAATTTAAAGAGGCCATTGATGGTTCTATAGTCATTTTAAAGAGAGGCCCGTTAGCGGCCCCTATAGTATTTAAAGCCCGTTAGCGGCCGCTATGGTCATTTAAAGAGAGGCCCGTTAGCGGCCCCTATAGTAATTTAAAGAGAGGCCCGTTAGCGGCTATAGTCATTTAAAGAGAGGCCCGTGTTTTGGGTGTTTTGCGTTTACTATTTAAGGAAGAGGGACATGAAGATGGGGGTAGTAAGGGTAGTAAGGGGTAGTATCTGGGGTATGTATCCTCCTGTTGAGGACTTGAGGCGTCTGTTTCTCAAACTAGACACTCTAATGTGCCCTGTCCTCTTTCCCAGTTGTGCACGGGGCCTCCCACTCCCTTTCTATTCTGGTTAGGGCCAGTTTGCTGTTCTGTGACGGCAGTAGTACAGATCTTCAGTTTCTTGGAAATTTCTCACATGGAATAGCCTTAATTTCTCAGAACAAGAATAGACCGACGAGTTTCAGAAGAAAGTTCTTTGTTTCTGACCATTTTGAGCCTGTAATTGAACCCACAAATGCTGATGCTTTGTGGGTTAGCAGTCTGTACAGAAATGGTGCACGCAGATATTTGGTGTTCAAGTTACTCAGTGGTTATAAATGAGGCCCCGGGTGTCTAGAACATTCCAAGTCGGGGTTGGGACCCCTATTGGAGGCACAGGGGAACTGCAGTGTTGTCCCCACATACAAAATGTACCTTTTATTGTTGCGAAAGAAAAATGTGTGTGTGTGTGTGTAGCCTGGAGATGTGTGATAAGCAGCAGAACTTCACTATGTGTGTGTGGTGTGTGTGTGTGTGTGTGTGTGTGTGTGTGTGTGTGTGTGTGTGTGTGTGTGTGTGTGTAGCCTGGAGATGTGTGATAAGCAGCAGAACTTCACTATGTGTCCTTTGTTTGTGTGTGTGAGCCTGGAGATGTGTGATTAGCAGCAGAACTTCACTATGTGTCCTCTGTGTGACGGTGTGTGTGTGTGTAGCCTGGAGATGTGTGATAAGCAGCAGAACTTCACTATGTGTCCTCTGTGTGACGGAGTGTGTGACTACTGGCACCTGTCCACCGCCTGTGGCACCGCCCGAGCATCTCACCTGTTCGACAACCCAGCCACCGTCTTCTTCGCTATCTTCATGTCCCTCTGGGGTATGTATTAACGTTCTGTTACCCCTTACTGCCCCTTACTACCCCTTACTACCCCCATCTTCATGTCCCTCTGGGGTATGTATTAACGTTCTGTTACCCCTTACTGCCCCTTACTACCCCTTACTACCCCCATCTTCATGTCCCTCTGGGGTATGTATTAACGTTCTGTTACCCCTTACTACCCCTTACTACCCCCATCTTCATGTCCCTCTGGGGTATGTATTAACGTTCTGTTACCCCTTACTACCCCTTACTACCCCCATCTTCATGTCCCTCTGGGGTATGTATTAACGTTCTGTTACCCCTTACTGCCCCTTACTACCCCTTACTACCCCTTACTACCCCCATCTTCATGTCCCTCTGGGGTATGTATTAACGTTCTGTTACCCCTTACTGCCCCTTACTACCCCTTACTACCCCATCTTCATGTCCCTCTGGGGTATGTATTAACGTTCTGTTACCCCTTACTACCCCTTACTACCCCTTACTACCCCCATCTTCATGTCCCTCTGGGGTATGTATTAACGTTCTGTTACCCCTTACTACCCCCATCTTCATGTCCCTCTGGGGTATGTATTAACGTTCTGTTACCCCTTACTGCCCCTTACTACCCCTTACTACCCCTTACTACCCCTTACTGCCCCTTACTGCCCCTTACTACCCCTTACTGCCCCTTACTGCCCCTTACTGCTCCCTTACTACCCTTACTACCCCTTACTACCCCCATCTTCATGTCCTCTGGGGTATGTATTAACGTTCTGTTACCCCTTACTGCCCCTTACTGCCCCTTACTGCACTTACTACCCCCATCTTCATGTCCCTCTGGGAGTATGTATTAACGTTCTGTTACCCTTACTACCCCTTACTGCCCCTTACTGCCCCTTACTACCCATTTACATTTACATTTAAGTCATTTTAGCAGACGCTCTCTTATCCAGAGCGACTTACAAATTAGTGCATACACCTTATGACAGCCAGTGGAACAGCCACTTGCATCTAAATCTTGTTGGGGGAGAAGGGGGAAGTGAGAAGTTACTTACCCTTACTTACCCTATCCTAGGTATTCCCCTTACTACCCCTTACTGCCCCTTACTACCCCCATCTTCTACCCCTCATCTTCTATTTACCCTCTACCCCATCTTCATGTCCCTCTGGGGTATGTATTAACGTTCTGTTACCCCTTACTACCCCTTACTACCCCTTACTACCCCCATCTTCCTTGCCCCTCTGGGAGGTATGTATTAACGTTCTGTTACCCCATACTACCCCTTACTGCCCCCATCTTCATGTCCCTCTGGGGTATGTATTAATGTTCTGTTGCCCTTACTACCCCTTACTGCCCCTTACTGCCCCTTACTACCCCCATCTTCATGTCCCTCTGGGGTATGTATTAACGTTCTGTTACCCCTTACTACCCCTTACTACCCCCATCTTCATGTCCCTCTGGGGTATGTATTAATGTTCTGTTACCCCTTACTACTCCCTTACTGCCCCCATCTTCATGTCCCTCTGGGGTATGTATTAACGTTCTGTTACCCCTTACTACCCCTTACTGCCACTTCCTACCCTTACTAACCCCATCTTCATGTCCCTCTGGGGTATGTATTAACGTTCTGTTACCCCTTACTACCCTTACTGCCCCTTACTACCCCTTACTACCCCCATCTTCATGTCCCTCTGGGGTATGTATTAACGTTCTGTTACCCCTTACTGCCCCTTACTACCCCTTACTGCCCTTACTGCCCCTTACTACCCCTCACATCTTCATGTCCCTCTGGGGTATGTATTAACGTTCTGTTACCCCTTACTACCCCTTACTACCCCTTACTACCCCCATCTTCATGTCCCTCTGGGGTATGTATTAACGTTCTGTTACCCCTTACTACCCCTTACTGCCCCTTACTACCCCTTACTACCCCCATCTTCATGTCCCTCTGGGGTATGTATTAACGTTCTGTTACCCCTTACTGCCCCTTACTGCCCCTTACTGCCCCTTACTACCCCCATCTTCATGTCCCTCTGGGGTATGTATTAACGTTCTGTTACCCCTTACTGCCCCTTACTGCCCCTTACTACCCCTTACTACCCCCATCTTCATGTCCCTCTGGGGTATGTATTAACGTTCTGTTACCCCTTACTACCCCTTACTGCCCCTTACTGCCCCTTACTACCCCCATCTTCATGTCCCTCTGGGGTATGTATTAACGTTCTGTTACCCCTTACTGCCCCTTACTACCCCCATCTTCATGTCCCTCTGGGGTATGTATTAACGTTCTGTTACCCCTTACTGCCCCTTACTGCCCCTTACTTACTCCCTTACTACCCTTACTGCTCCCTTACTGCCCCTTACTACCCTTACTACCCTTACTGCCCCTTACTACCCCCATCTTCATGTCCTCTGGGGTATGTATTAACGTTCTGTTACCCCCTTTAATGCCCCTTACTACCCCTTACTACCCCCCATCTTCATGTCCCTCTGGGGTATGTATTAACGTTCTGTTACTCCCTTACTGCCCCTTACTACCACTCCCCATCTTCATGTCCCTCTGGGGTATGTATTAACGTTCTGTTACCCCTTACTATCCCTTACTGCCCCTTACTACCCCTTACTACTCCCCATCTTCATGTCCCTCTGGGGTATGTATTAACGTTCTGTTACCCCTTACTGCCCCTTCCTGCCCTTACTACCCCTTACTACCCCCATCTTCATGTCCCTCTGGGGTATGTGATTAACGTTCTGTTACCCCTTACTACCCTTTACTGCCCCTTACTACC
>NW_026282428.1:0-5146 GCF_023373465.1 Oncorhynchus keta | reverse complement strand
ATCACATTAACCCATAGCCACAGTATGTCAGGCAGGCAGCACATTAACTCCATAGCCACAGAATGTCAGGCAGGCTCACAGCCACATTAACCCATAGCCACAGTATGTCAGGCAGACCATTAACCCATAGCCACAGTATGTCAGGCAGAACATTAACCCATAGCCACAGTATGTCAGGCAGAACATTAACCCATAGCCACAATACGCCAGGCAGGCAGCACACAACCCATAGCCACAGTATGTCAGGCAGGCAGCACATTAACCCATAGCCACAGAATGTCAGGCAGGGATCACATTAACCCATAGCCACAGTATATCAGGCAGGCAGCACATTAACCCATAGCCACAGTATGTCAGGCATCACATTAACCCATAGCAGCCACAGTATGTCAGGGCAGGCAGAACATTAACCCATAGCCACAGTATGTCAGGCAGGCATCACATTAACCCATAGCCACAGTATGTCAGGCAGGCAGCACATTAACCCATAGCCAAAGAATGTCAGGCAGGCAGCACATTAAACCATAGCCACAGTATGTCAGGCAGACCACAAACCCATAGCCACAGTATGTCAGGCAGAACATTAACCCATAGCCACAGTATGTCAGGCAGAACATTAACCCATAGCCACAATACGCCAGGCAGGCAGCACATTAACCCATAGCGACAGTATGTCAGGCAGGCAGCACATTAACCCATAGCCACAGAATGTCAGGCAGGGATCACATTAACCCATAGCCACAGTATGTCAGGCAGGCAGCACATTAACCCATAGCCACAGTATGTCAGGCAGGCATCACATTAACCCATAGCCACAGTATGTCAGGCAGGCAGCACATTAACCCATAGCCACAGTATGTCAGGCAGGCAGCACATTAACCCATAGTCACAGTATGTCAGGCAGACCATTAACCCATAGCCACAGTATGTCAGGCAGGCAGCACATTAACCCATAGCCACAGTATGTCAGGCAGAACATTAACCCATAGCCACAGTATGTCAGGCAGAACATTAACCCATAGCCACAATACGCCAGGCAGGCAGCACATTAACCCATAGCCACAGTATGTCAGGCAGGCAGCACATTAACCCATAGTCACAGTATGTCAGGCAGACCATTAACCCATAGCCACAGTATGTCAGGCAGGCAGCAAATTAACCCATAGCCACAGTATGTCAGGCAGAACATTAACCCATAGCCACAGTATGTCAGGCAGAACATTAACCCATAGCCACAGGCAGGCAGCACATTAACCCATAGCCACAGTATGTCAGGCAGGCAGCACATTAACCCATAGCCACAGAATGTCAGGCAGGGAACATTAACCCATAGCCACAGTATGTCAGGCAGGCAGCACATTAACCCATAGCCACAGTATGTCAGGCAGGCAGAACATTAACCCATAGCCACAGTATGTCAGGCAGACCATTAACCCATAGCCACAGTATGTCAGGCAGAACATTAACCCATAGCCACAGTATATCAGGCAGGCAGCACATTAACCCATAGCCACAGTATGTCAGGCATCACATTAACCCATAGCCACAGTATGTCAGGCAGGCAGAACATTAACCCATAGCCACAGTATGTCAGGCAGGCATCACATTAACCCATAGCCACAGTATGTCAGGCAGGCAGCACATTAACCCATAGCCACAGTATGTCAGGCAGGCAGCACATTAACCCATAGCCACAGTATGTCAGGCAGACCATTAACCCATAGCCACAGTATGTCAGGCAGAACATTAACCCATAGCCACAGTATGTCAGGCAGGCAGAACATTAACCCATAGCCACAGTATGTCAGGCAGGCAGCACATTAACCCATAGCCACAGTATGTCAGGCAGACAGAACATTAACCCATAGCCACAGTATGTCAGGCAGACAGAACATTAACCCATAGCCACAGTATGTCAGGCAGACAGAACATTAACCCATAGCCACAGTATATCAGGCAGGCAGCACATTAACCCATAGCCACAGTATGTCAGGCAGGCAGCACATTAACCCATAGCCACAGTATGTCAGGCAGAACATTAACCCATAGCCACAGTATGTCAGGCAGAACATTAACCTATAGCCACAGTATGTCAGGCAGGCAGAACATTAACCCATAGCCACAGTATGTCAGGCAGACCATTAACCCATAGCCACAGTATGTCAGGCAGAACATTAACCCATAGCCACAGTATATCAGGCAGGCAGCACATTAACCCATAGCCACAGTATGTCAGGCATCACATTAACCCATAGCCACAGTATGTCAGGCAGGCAGAACATTAACCCATAGCCACAGTATGTCAGGCAGGCATCACATTAACCCATAGCCACAGTATGTCAGGCAGGCAGCACATTAACCCATAGCCACAGTATGTCAGGCAGGCAGCACATTAACCCATAGCCACAGTATGTCAGGCAGACCATTAACCCATAGCCACAGTATGTCAGGCAGAACATTAACCCATAGCCACAATACGCCAGGCAGGCAGCACATTAACCCATAGCCACAGTATGTCAGGCAGGCAGCACATTAACCCATAGCCACAGTATGTCAGGCAGGCATCACATTAACCCATAGCCACAGTATGTCAGGCAGGCATCACATTAACCCATAGCCACAGAATGTCAGGCAGGCAGCACATTAACCCATAGCCACAGTATGTCAGGCAGACCATTAACCCATAGCCACAGTATGTCAGGCAGAACATTAACCCATAGCCACAGTATGTCAGGCAGAACATTAACCCATAGCCACAATACGCCAGGCAGGCAGCACATTAACCCATAGCCACAGTATGTCAGGCAGGCAGCACATTAACCCATAGCCACAGAATGTCAGGCAGGGATCACATTAACCCATAGCCACAGTATATCAGGCAGGCAGCACATTAACCCATAGCCACAGTATGTCAGGCATCACATTAACCCATAGCCACAGTATGTCAGGCAGGCAGAACATTAACCCATAGCCACAGTATGTCAGGCAGGCATCACATTAACCCATAGCCACAGTATGTCAGGCAGGCAGCACATTAACCCATAGCCAAAGAATGTCAGGCAGGCAGCACATTAAACCATAGCCACAGTATGTCAGGCAGACCATTAACCCATAGCCACAGTATGTCAGGCAGAACATTAACCCATAGCCACAGTATGTCAGGCAGAACATTAACCCATAGCCACAATACGCCAGGCAGGCAGCACATTAACCCATAGCGACAGTATGTCAGGCAGGCAGCACATTAACCCATAGCCACAGAATGTCAGGCAGGGATCACATTAACCCATAGCCACAGTATGTCAGGCAGGCAGCACATTAACCCATAGCCACAGTATGTCAGGCAGGCATCACATTAACCCATAGCCACAGTATGTCAGGCAGGCAGCACATTAACCTTATAGCCACAGTATGTCAGGCAGACACATTAACCCATAGCCACAGTATGTCAGGCAGACCATTAACCCATAGCCACAGTATGTCAGGCAGGCAGCACATTAACCCATAGCCACAGTATGTCAGGCAGAACATTAACCCATAGCCACAGTATGTCAGGCAGAACATTAACCCATAGCCACAATACGCCAGGCAGGCAGCACATTAACCCATAGCCACAGTATGTCAGGCAGGCAGCACATTAACCCATAGTCACAGTATGTCAGGCAGACCATTAACCCATAGCCACAGTATGTCAGGCAGGCAGCAAATTAACCCATAGCCACAGTATGTCAGGCAGAACATTAACCCATAGCCACAGTATGTCAGGCAGAACATTAACCCATAGCCACAATACGCCAGGCAGGCAGCACATTAACCCATAGCCACAGTATGTCAGGCAGGCAGCACATTAACCCATAGCCACAGAATGTCAGGCAGGGATCACATTAACCCATAGCCACAGTATGTCAGGCAGGCAGCACATTAACCCATAGCCACAGTATGTCAGGCAGGCAGCACATTAACCCATAGCCACAGTATGTCAGGCAGGCAGCACATTAACCCATAGCCACAGTATGTCAGGCAGGCAGCACATTAACCCATAGCCACAGTATGTCAGGCAGGCAGCACATTAACCCATAGCCACAGAATGTCAGGCAGGCAGACCATTAACCCATAGCCACAGTATGTCAGGCAGGCATCACATTAACCCATAGCCACAGTATGTCAGGCAGGCAGCACATTAACCCATAGCCACAGTATGTCAGGCAGGCAGCACATTAACCCATAGTCACAGTATGTCAGGCAGACCATTAACCCATAGTCACAGTATGTCAGGCAGGCAGACCATTAACCCATAGCCACAGTATGTCAGGCAGGCAGTACAATAATCCATAGCCACAGTATGTCAGGCAGGCAGTACAATAATCCATAGCCACAGTATGTCAGGCAGGCAGTACAATAATCCATAGCCACAGAATGTCAGGCAGGCAATACAATAATCCATAGCCACAGTATGTCAGGCAGGCAGTACAATAATCCATAGCCACAGTATGTCAGGCAGGCAGTACAATAATCCATAGCCACAGTATGTCAGGCAGGCAGCACATTAACCCATAGCCACAGTATGTCAGGCAGGCAGCACATTAACCCATAGTCACAGTATGTCAGGCAGGCAGACCATTAACCCATAGCCACAGTATGTCAGGCAGGCAGTACAATAATCCATAGCCACAGTATGTCAGGCAGGCAGTACAATAACCCATAGCCACAGTATGTCAGGCAGGCATCACAATAATCCATAGCCACAGAATGTCAGGCAGGCAGCACATTAATCCATAGCCACCAGTATGTCAGGCAGGCAGACCATAACCCATAGCCACAGTATGTCAGGCAGAACAATAACCCATAGCCACAGTATGTCAGGCAGAACATTAACCCATAGCCACAGTATGTCAGGCAGGCAGCACATTAACCCATAGCCACAGTATGTCAGGCAGGCAGCACATTAACCCATAGCCACAGTATGTCAGGCACCACAGGTGTCAGGCAGGCAGCACATTAACCCATAGCCACAGAATGTCAGGCAGGGAGCACATTAACCCATAGCCACAGTATATCAGGCAGGCAGCACATTAACCCATAGCCACAGTATGTCAGGCAGGCAGCACATTAACCCATAGCCACAGTATGTCAGGCAGGCAGCACA
>NW_026282427.1:0-11922 GCF_023373465.1 Oncorhynchus keta | reverse complement strand
ACTCCCTGACAACACAGGTCCGACTGTCCACTCCCTGACAACACAGAGCAGAGGTAAAAAAAAAGAATGCTCGGATGCGGAAAGAAAAGCAGGCAGGGCCCCGATCGAACGTGACTGTGGAAAACCGTAGCCCTGTCCTCCTCTTAGTCAATACTACAGGGCCCCGATCGAACGTGACTGTGGAAAACCGTAGCCCTGTCCTCCTCTTAGTCAATACTACAGGGCCCCGATCGAACGGGACTGTGGAACACCGTAGCCCTGTCCTCCTCTTAGTCAATACTACAGGGCCCCGATCGAACGTGACTGTGGAAAACCGTAGCCCTGTCCTCCTCTTAGTCAATACTACAGGGCCCGATCGAACGTGACTGTGGAAAACCGTAGCCCTGTCCTCCTCTTAGTCAATACTACAGGGCCCCGATCGAACGTGACTGTGGAAAACCGTAGCCCTGTCCTCCTCTTAGTCAATACTACAGGGCCCGATCGAAAGGGGACTGTGGAACACCGTAGCCCTGTCCTCCTCTTAGTCAATACTACAGGGCCCGATCGAGCGGGACTGTGAGAAAACCGTAGCCCTGTCCTCCTCTTAGTCAATACTACAGGGCCCGATCGAACGGGACTGTGGAAAACCGTAGCCCTGTCCTCCTCTTAGTCAATACTACAGGGCCCCGATCAGAAAGGGACTGTGGAACACCGTAGCCCTGTCCTCCTCTTAGTCAATACTACGGGGCCCCGATCGAGACGGGACTGTGGAAAACCGTAGCCCTGTCCTCCTCTTAGTCAATACTACAGGGCCCGATCGAAACGGGACTGTGGAACACCGTAGCCCTGTCCTCCTCTTAGTCAATACTACAGGGCCCCGATCGAGACGGGACTGTGGAAAAGCCAGTAGCCCTGTCCTCCTCTTAGTCAATACTACAGGGCCCCGATCGAACGGGACTGTGGAAAACCGTAGCCCTGTCCTCCTCTTAGTCAATACTACAGGGCCCGATCGAACGTGACTGTGGAAAACCGTAGCCCTGTCCCTCCTCTTAGTCAATACTACAGGGCCCCGATCGAGCGTGACTGTGGAAAACCGTAGCCCTGTCCTCCTCTTAGTCAATACTACAGGGCCCCGATCGAGACGCGACTGTGGAAAACCGTAGCCCTGTCCTCCTCTTAGATCAATACTACAGGGCCCCGATCGAACGTGACTGTGGAAAACCGTAGCCCTGTCCTCCTCTTAGTCAATACTGCAGGGCCCCGGATCGTAACGGGACTGTGGAACACCGTAGCCCTGTCCTCCTCTTGAGTCAATACTACAGGGCCCCGATCGAACGTTTGTGGAAAACATATTCCTCCTCTTAGTCAATACTACAGGGCCCGATCGAACGGGACTGTGGAAAACCGTAGCCCTGTCCTCCTCTTAGTCAATACTACAGGGCCCGATCGAACGGGACTGTGGAAAACCGTAGCCCTGTCCTCCTCTTAGTCAATACTACAGGGCCCCGATACGTGACTGGGAAAACCGTAGCCCCTGTCCTCCTCTTAGTCAATACTACAGGCCCCATCGAACGTGACTATGGAAAACCGTAGCCCTGTCCTCCTCTTAGTCAATACTACAGGGCCCCGATCTTGAACGGGACTGTGGAAAACCGTAGCCCTGTCCCCTCTTAGTCAATACTATGGACGTGTCAAAGGCTTCAGTATTGATCATGGATGGTGAAGGGAGTCTTTAGAGGCCTATCTGGTTGACTAAAGCAACAGACCCTTACTGATGGAACAACTGGTGGCTGGTATTAACAGAGGAACAACTGGTGGCTGGTATTAACAACTGGGTGGCAGGTATTAACAACTGGTGGCTGGTATTAACAACTGGTGGCTGGTATTAACAACTGGTGGCTGGTATTAACAACTGGTGGCTGGTATTAACAACTGGTGGTGGTATTAACAACTGGTGGCTGGTATTAACAGCTGGTGGCTGGTATTAACAACTGGTGGCTGGTATTAACAACTGGTGGCTGGTATTAACAACTGGTGGCTGGTATTAACAACTGGTGGCTGGTATTAACAACTGGTGGCTGGTAAACAACTGGTGGCTGGCAACTGGTGGCTTAAACAACTGCTGGCTGGTATATAACAACTGGTGGCTGGTATTAACAACTGGTGGCTGGTATTAACAACTGGTGGCTGGTATTAACAACTGGTGGCAACTGGTATTAACAGAGGAACAACTGGTGGCTGGTATTAACAACTGGTGGCTGGTATTAACAACTGGTGGCTGGTATTAACAACTGGTGGCTGGTATTAACAACTGGTGACAGAGGAACAACTTGTATTAACAACTGGTGGCTTGTATTAACAACTGGTGGCTGGTATTAACAACTGGTGGCTGGTATTAACAGAGGAACAACTGGTGGCTGGTATTAACAACTGGTGGCTGGTATTAACAACTGGTGGCTGGTATTAACAACTGGTGGCTGGTATTAACAACTGGTGGCTGGTATTAACAGAGGAACAACTGGTGGCTGGTATTAACAACTGGTGGCTGGTATTAACAACTGCGGTGGCTGGTATTAACAACTGGTGGCTGGTATTAACAACTGGTGGCTGGTATTAACAACTGGTGGCTGGTATTAACAACTGGTGGCTGGTATTAACAACTGGTGGCTGGTATTAACAACTGGTGGCTGGTATTAACAACTGGTGGCTGGTATTAACAGGTGGCTGGAACAACTGGTGGCTGGTATTAACAGAGGAACAACTGGTGGCTGGTATTAACAGCTGGTGGCTGGTATTAACACTGGTGGCTGGTATTAACAACTGGTGGCTGGTATTAACAACTGGTGGCTGGTAACAACTGGTGGCTGGTATTAACAACTGGTGGCTGGTATTAACAACTGGTGGCTGGTATTAACAACTGGTGGCTGGTATTAACAACTGGTGGCTGGTATTAACAACTGGTGGCTTGTATTAACAACTGGTGGCTGGTATTAACAACTGGTGGCTGGTATTAACAACTGGTGGCTGGTATTAACAACTGGTGGCTGGTATTAACAACTGGTGGCTGGTATTAACAGAGGAACAACTGGTGGCTGGTATTAACAACTGGTGGCTGGTATTAACAACTGGTGGCTGGTATTAACAACTGGCTGGTGGCTGGTATTAACTGGTGGCTGGTATTAACAACTGGTGGCTGGTATTACAACTGAGGAACAACTGGTGGCTGGTATTAACAACTGGTGGCTGGTATTAACAACTGGTGGCTGGTATTAACAACTGGTGGCTGGTATTAACTGGTGGCTGGTATTAACAGAGGAACAACTGGTGGCTGGTATTAACAACTGGTGGCTGGTAACAACTGGTGGCTGGTATTAACAACTGGTGGCTGTACAAACAACTGGTGGCTGGTATTAACAGAGGAACAACTGGTGGCTGGTATTAACAACTGCGGCTGGTATTAACAACTGGTGGCTGGTATTAACAACTGGTGGCTGGTATTAACAACTGGGAACAACTGGCTGGTATTAACAACTGAGGCTGGTAAACAACTGGTGGCTGGTATTAACAACTGGTGGCTGGTATTAACAACTGGTGGCTGGTATTAACAGAGGAACAACTGGTGGCTGGTATTAACAACTGCTGGTGGCTGGTATTAACAACTGGTGGCTGGTATTAACAACTGGTGGCTGGTATTAACAACTGGTGGCTGGTATTAACAAGGAACTTGTGGCTGGTATTAACAACTGGTGGCTGGTATTAACAACTGGTTGTATTAACAACTGGTGGCTGGTATTAACAACTGGTGGCAGGTATTAACAACTGGTGGCTGGTATTAACAACTGGTGGCTGGTATTAACAACTGGTGGCTGGTATTAACAACTGGTGGCTGGTATTAACAACTGGTGGTGTGCTGAGTTAACGGGTATTAACAACTGGTGGCTGGTATTAACAACTGGTGGCTGGTATTAACAACTGGTGGCTGGTATTAACAACTGGTGGCTGGTATTAACAACTGGTGGCTGGTATTAACAACTGGTGGCTGGTAAACAACTGGTGGCTGGTATTAACAACTGAGTGGCTGGTATTAACAACTGGTGGCTGGTATTAACAAGGAACAACTGGTGGCTGGTATTAACAACTGGTGGCTGGTATTAACAACTGGTGGCTGGTATTAACAACTGCGGCTGGTAATAACAACTGGTGGCTGGTATTAACAACTGGTGGCTGGTATTAACAGAGGAACAACTGGTGGCTGGTATTAACAGGTGGCTGGTATTAACAAGGAATATTAACAACTTGCGGTAACAACTGGTGGCTGGTAGAGGAACAACTGGTGGCTGGTATTAACAGAGGAATATTTATAACAGGCAGCTAGACAGACAGACAGGCAGGCAGACAGGCAGGCAGACAGACAGGTAAGACAGACAGGCAGGAAGACAGACAGGCAGGCAGACAGGCAGGCAGGAAGACAGACAGACAGGCAGGAAGACAGACAGACAGGCAGGAAGACAGACAGACAGGGCAGGAGACAGGCAGGAAGACAGGCAGGAAGACAGGTAGGAAGACAGGCAGGAAGACAGACAGACAGGCAGACAGACAGGCAGGAAGACAGGCAGAGGAAGACAGGTAGGCAAGAAAGACAGGCAGAGCAGGAAGACAGGCAGGAAGACAGGTAGGAAGACAGGCAGGAAGACAGGTAGGAAGACAGGTAGGAAGACAGGCAGGGGAAGACAGGCAGGCCTCTCACCTCTCTGTCGTCCCTGGATGCTGCGTAGTGCCAGGATGTTCTGCTCGTCAGACAGGAACTGCCTCATCTTGTGGAAGGGCTCTTTCCCGGATGGTCAGCTTGCTCAGGGTTTGGGCCGAGCCAGGATCTGCTGACCGAGCCTTGGGACAGGCCCAGTACATAGTGGCCAAACACCCGCTGGCCAATGTTGTGTTTAATCAGCTGCTCCTTGATCTGTCGGGCGATCTCTGAGGTGTCCATGTCCTCCCAATCAGACACACTGCCCCCAGTCCCCTCAGACTGGCTGGGAGAGGGGGACGGGGCACCGCCACTACCATTCACCTCTGGGCCTGCAGGAGACTGTAGGGGGCTGGCCGAGAGTGGGACAGGGCTAGAGCCAGAGCCGGAGGTGGAGGTAGGGGTGTAGTGGACAGGGGCAAACAGTAGAGCTGCTCCCTGAGTGGACTCCTGTAGGGCTTTGGAGTAGAACGTCTGCATGAGCTGGCGCTGCAGGAGGGAGTTGAGGGACATCTTGCCCCCACCAGTGGAAGGGCTGCAAAGTCTGGCCGATGCCCGTGGGAGTGAAGGGTGTGTCCCGTTGGTGATCGAGGTGTTAAGGGTCAGTTGGGGTTCGGGGCTGGGGAGGGAGGGAGAAGAGGAGGAGGCAGGGAGGGTACTGGGCGTGGTGGTCTCCTCCACGGGCGCCTCTTTCCCTTTCCGCCGGCTGACCCTACAAGAAAGGTCAAACACAAGGCATTATGGGGAGTCAACAAAAAGGGGGCGAAAAAAACAAACCCAAAAAAGTTGTTTATTTTTTAAGGTCAAAGTTTTTTTTTATGTAAATAGATTCTCTTCCTCTCTCCTTTTTGATAAACCCCCCTGGACAAGATGCCCAAGCATTTGTGATTTGTACCTTTCTTGTAAGAGACAGCCTGGGAAGAAAAAAGAAAGCACTTAAACCAGTCAAAATGGTTGCTGCCCAGCTTCGACTCTGGCAGGCAGGTTGGGGTTTAGTCAGCAGGCCTGAGTCTGGCAGGCAGGGAGGGGTCCAGTCAGCAGGCCTGAGTCTGGCAGGCAGGGAGGGGTCCAGTCAGCAGGCCTGAGTCTGGCAGGGAGGGAGGGGTTGAGTCAGCAGGCCTGAGTCTGGCAGGGAGGGAGGGGTTGAGTCAGCAGGCCTGAGTCTGGCAGTCAGGCAGGGAGAGGTCCAGTCAGCAGGCCTGAGTCTGGCAGGGAGGGAGAGGTCCAGTCAGCAGGCCTGAGTCTGGCAGGCAGCGAGGGGTCCAGTCAGGCCTCCCACTGTCTCTCTTCACTAGGTTACTTGTGTTCACTATGTTCAGGGCCCATTGGTGGAGTGGCTGCAGTGTAACAGCGGATCTGATTGGGCCTAATGGCGGTATAGAGCTTTACAATTGGTCGTCTGTGAAAGATCTGGTTGTGATGGCGCCATGACAGGAGGAACTTGATTAACTTTTTATGAATCCTTAGTTCAGTCTTTAAGCTCCAGAAAAAAAGGCCAGAATGTGAGTAACACTTTGATGTTGTAGTCTTTCTGTACACTTAGTCAATTCCATTCCAGATACTTTAGTTTGTTGAGATACTGAGCAAATAAATAAAACGTTCTTGATAAAAATGGCCGGTCACAGAACGCAAGAACTTCTAGAAATATCCAGTGGAAAAAAAGGTCATGCAAAATGTTTGTCAAGCACTCGGGTTTCCTGAAACTGAGCTTGTTACCCGGTGTAGAGACTGTCAAGCACTCGGGTTTCCTGAAACTGAGCTTGTTACCCGGTGTAGAGACTGTCAAGCACTCGGGTTTCCTGAAACTGAGCTTGTTACCCGGTGTAGAGACTGTCAAGCACTCGGGTTTCCTGAAACTGAGCTTGTTACCCGGTGTAGAGACTGTCAAGCACTCGGGTTTCCTGAAACTGAGCTTGTTACCCGGTGTAGAGACTGTCAAGCACTCGGGTTTCCTGAAACTGAGCTTGTTACCAGGTGTAGAGACTGTCAAGCACTCTGGTTTCCTGAAACTGAGCTTGTTACCAGGTGTAGAGACTGTCAAGCACTCGGGCTTCCTGAAACTGAGCTTGTTGCCAGGTGATTTGTACAGGAACTTCTCATTATAAACTGAGCTTGTTGCCAGGTGATTTGTACAGGAACTTCTCATTATAAACTGAGCTTGTTGCCAGGTGATTTGTACAGGAACTTCTCATTATATAAACTGAGCTTGTTGCCAGGTGATTTGTACAGGAACTTCTCATTATAAACTGAGCTTGTTGCCAGGTGTCTGTACAGGAACTTCTCATTATAAACTGAGCTTGTTGCCAGGTGATCTGTACAGGAACTTCTCATTATAAACTGAGCTTGTTGCCAGGTGATCTGTACAGGAACTTCTCATTATAAACTGAGCTTGTTGCCAGGTGATTTGTACAGGAACTTCTCATTATATAAACTGAGCTTGTTGCCAGGTGATCTGTACAGGAACTTCTCATTATAAACTGAGCTTGTTGCCAGGTGATCTGTACAGGAACTTCTCATTATAAACTGAGCTTGTTGCCAGGTGATTTGTACAGGAACTTCTCATTATAAACTGAGCTTGTTGCCAGGTGATTTGTACAGGAACTTCTCATTATAAACTGAGCTTGTTGCCAGGTGATTTGTACAGGAACTTCTCATTATAAACTGAGCTTGTTGCCAGGTGATTTGTACAGGAACTTCTCATTATAAACTGAGCTTGTTGCCAGGTGATTTGTACAGGAACTTCTCATTATAAACTGAGCTTGTTGCCAGGTGATTTGTACAGGAACTTCTCATTATCACAAAAGCTGATGTTTTCTAATCTCTGGTATGCAAGATGTTGTGCCGCTAACTTTAACACGAGAAGATAAATCAGTGAACATCCCCTCTACCTGAACATGGAATAATCATAATTAATCATACCCACTGCACACACATTTTAATATGAACCCTCCAGTATCTGGGGTGGCAGGAAGCCTAGTGGTTAGAGAGTTGGGCCAGTAACCGAATCACTGAGCCAACAAGGTCCAAATCTGTCGTTCTGGCCCTGAACAAGGCAATTAAACCACTGTTCCCTGGTAGGCCGTCCCCTGATAGGCCGTCCCCTGATAGGCCGTCCCCTGATAGGCCGTCCCCTGATAGGCCGTCCCTGATAGGCCTAATCTGAATAGAGCGGCACATATTTTGATTAAAAAAACAGGATCAAGCCATTGGTTGGGCTGTTGTAACCCTTGATAATGTATTGTCCCCCAGGCCTTTGGTTAACACCGATGATATTTGAAACACACCAAGACAGACAGAGTAATATAGAGAGGGCTCGTGCTGAGGGAGAGGCACCGCAGCCTAATTTTCAGAGCTCACTCACTGAAACGCCTCACACACACTGACACACACACACACACACACACACACACACACGACACGCACACACACACACACACACTGAAACGCCTCACACACACACACACTGAAACGCCTCACACACACACACACACACTGAAACGCCTCACACACACACACACGACACGCACACACACACACACACACACACACACACTCACACACACACTGAAACGCCTCACACACACACACACTGAAACGCCTCACACACACACACACTGAAACGCCTACACACACACACACTGAAACGCCTCACACACACACACATACACACACACACTGAAACGCCTCACACACACACACACACTGAAACGCTTCACACACACACACTGAAACGCCTCACACACACACACACTGAAACGCCTCACACACACACACTGAAACGCCTCACACACACACTGGAAACGCCTCACACACACACTGAAACGCCTCACACACACACACACACACTGAAACGCCTCACACACACACACACACACTGAAACGCCTCACACACACACACACACACACACACACACACTGAAACGCCTCACACACACACACACTGAAACGCCTCACCACACACACACACCACACTGAAACGCCTCACACACACACACACTGAAACGCCCTCACACACACTGAAACGCTCTCACACACACACTGAAACGCCTCACACACACACACACACTGAAACGCTCACACACACACACTGAAACGCCTCACACACACACACTGAAACGCCTCACACACACACACTGAAACGCCTCTCACACACACACTGAAACGCCTCACACACACACACTGAAACGCCTCACACACACACACTGAAACGCCTCACACACACACACTGAAACGCCTCACACACACACACCTGGAACGCCTCACACACACACACCGAAACGCCTCACACACACACTGAAATGCCTCTCACACACACTGAAACGCCTCACACACACACTGAAACGCCTCTCACACACACTGAAACGCTCACACACACACTGAAACACCTCTCACACACACTGAAACGCCTCACACACACACTGAAACACCTCACACACACTGGAAACACCTCTCACACACACTGAAACACCTCACACACACACACTGAAACACCTCACACACACACACTGAAACACCTCACACACACACACACTGAAACACCTCACACACACACTGAAACACCTCCACACACACTGAAACACCTCACCACACACTGAAACACCTCAACACCTCTCACACACACTGAAACACCTCACACACACACTGAAACACCTCACACACACACTGAAACACCTCACACACACACTGAAACACCTCAACACCTCTCACACACACTGAAACACCTCAACACCTCTCACACACACTGAAACACCTCAACACCTCTCACACACACTGAAACACCTCCACACACACTGAAACACCTCACACACACACTGAAACACCTCACACACACACTGAAACACCTCAACACCTCTCACACACACTGAAACATGTGGGAATGTCTATGAAACGTAGACATTTCACGAGCTCCAGTCTTTATTCAATCCATACTGGTTGGTTTCTTGCCTTTTTAATTTTCTAGTGATGCTTTATTAGAGCATTCAGACAGAATAAATAATTATCTCAAAAGAACGTCAGTTTGAGTGTTGAGTGATTAGATAAGTGTTTCAATGACACTTAAAAAGAAGAATATTCCAGACAAGAACTGGTTCCATCCACTACCCACCTGATTCTGGTCCTGTCTGGTGACAGTCCAACCCAACTCCAGGACAAAGGTCAAACACTCATCTCCCCAGTGCAACCTAGCAACCCCACATATCCTATTTATCTGTGTTGCCTAAAAAGAACTTTCCGGAGTCCTTCTAGTCCAGTGCTTGACTAGGGTCTAGCTCAAGGGAACCGAGTCCCAGAACCTCACATTTTCTATCCTCGAGTTCTGGCACCTCTTATAGAATATCGCTTTTAAATTCCTGCAGAGTTCCAGCACCTTAACACAAATAGCACCGGTTATTATTACCCATTTCAGTTCAAGTCAAGCACTGGTCTAGACGCAATGCAGTGTGTATTGGTAACCACCCTAACCCCCAGGCACTAACCCCCAGGCCTAACCTCCAGGCCCTAACCCCCAGGCCCTAACCCCAGGGCAAACTGACTCACCGCTCAGCTCTGTGTTGGCGATGCGCAGAGAGGAACTCTCAGACTGCAGACTACGGTTCTTCTCCAACAACAACACTTCTAGGGGTTTAGACATGTCCTGAGAGAGAGAGAAAGAAAGAGCGAGAGAGAGAGAAAGAGGAGAGCGAAAGACACAAGAGAGAGAAGAGAAAGAGGAGAAGAGGAGAAGAGAGAGGAGAGAAAGAGGAGAGGAGAAAGAGAGGAAAATAGAGAGAGACCCAGAAAGAGAGGGGGTTATATATATATAGAAAGAAGTAGGTTAGAGAGAGAGAGAGAGAGAGAGAGAGAGAGAGAGAGAGAGAGAGAGAGAGAGAGAGAGAGAGAGAGAGAGAGAGAGAGAGAAAGAGAGAGGAGAGAGAGAAGAGAGAGAGAGAGAAGAGAGAGAGAGAGAAGAGAGAAGAGAGAGAGAGAAGAGAGAGAGAGAGAGAAGAGAGAAGAGAGAGAGAAGAGAAGAGAAGAAGAGAGAGAGAAGAGAGAGAGAGAAGAGAGAGAGAGAAGAGAGAGAGAGAAGAGAAAGAGAGAGAGGGGGTGAGATAAAGGAGAACAGTAAAACACATCAGCAGTATTTACAGAAGTCTGTCGCTATGCAAAAGTAGAGGAGTTTTCCCTGTACCTGCACTGAGCTGTCAGTTGGGCCAAACTCCATAGACTTGAGGATGCTGTGGAGAGAGAGAGAGAGAGTGTGGAGAGAGAGAGAGAGAGAGAGAGAGAGAGATAGAGAGAGAGAGCGAGAGAGAGACAGAGAGTGTGGAGAGAGAGAGAGTGGAGAGAGAGAGACAGAGAGTGGAGAGAAACAGAGAGTGGAGAGAAACAGAGAGTGGAGAGAGACAGAGAGAGAGTGCTGAGACACATATTTCCCTCAGATTACACAGATCTACAAAGAATTTGAAAACAAACCCAATTTTCATAAACTCCCATATCTACTGGGTAAAATACCACAGTGTGCCATCACAGCAGCAAGATTTGTGACCCGTTGCCACAAGAAAAGGGCAACCAGTGAAGAACAAACACTATTGTAAATACAACCCATATTTTTGTTGATTTATTTCCCAGTTGTACAATTTGCACACATGACATTTATAATGTCTATTCTTTTGGAAACTTTTGTGAGTAATTCTCCTGCAAAATGTCTTGATAAAAATCGGGAATTCATTTTCCTGTTGATGATAGCAAGCTGTCCAGGCCCTGAGGCAGCAAAGCAGTCCCAAACCATGATGCTCCCTCCACCAGACTTTACAGTTGGGATGAGGCTTTGATGTTGCTGTGCTGTGCTGTGTCTTTTTCCTCCACACATAGTGTTGTGTGTTCCTTCCAAATAACTCAACTGTAGTTTAATCTGTCCACAGAATATTTTGCCAGTAGTGCTGTGGAACAGCAGCAGCAGGTAACCTAGTGGTTAGAGGCAGGTAGCCTAGTGGTTAGAGGCAGCAGGTAACCTAGTGGTTAGAGGCAGGTAGCCTAGTGGTTAGAGGCAGGTAACCTAGTGGTTAGAGGCAGCAGGTAACCTAGTGGTTAGAGGCAGCAGGTAACCTAGTGGTTAGAGGCAGGTAGCCTAGTGGTTAGAGGCAGGTAACCTAGTGGTTAGAGGAGGCAGGTAGCCTAGTGGTTAGAGGCAGGCAGCCTAGTGGTTAGAGGCAGGTAACCTA
>NW_026282426.1:0-9156 GCF_023373465.1 Oncorhynchus keta | reverse complement strand
ACACATTCAGTATGAAATACCTAGGTATTTGTAGGATGACACTTTTTCAATGGATAAGCCACCAGATGTGACAATGCTAATGTTCTCTGGCAGAGTTTTAGCTCTGGTAAAGGTCATGAATATAGTTTTTGTACATTTAAGACCAGTTTGAGACCATAAAGGGAGGCCTGCAGTGACTGAAAATCAGTCTGGAGCTCTTCAATAGTCTGAACCAGAGAAGCAGCACATTAATATATAACTGTATCATCTGCATATAGATGTAACTCCCATTTCCCACATCATTAATAAGAATTGAGAACAACACATAAGCTACAATGGAACCCTGGGGCACATATCTATTCATCAAAAGAAAGCTAGATGTTCTACTCTGTCAAAGTCACACTTGCAAGCTTTCACAGCTCAGGGTACTGATCTAGAGACTCATCCAACTCCCCCGTAGAAGCACTCTTTCTAATTTTTGCAGAATGTTTGGACTATCCTGGTCAAAGCGGTCGCCAAACTGAACCTCCACACAATCCAACACTTTAAAAATTCTGCCCTATAGTGATCCACTGCTTTGCCAGCAAATCGTATTGAGTGTCTCAATGGATTCAATCAATGTTGTTGCTTTCTCATACAGTGCAAGGTAGCTTTCGTTATTTCTGCTGTTTACCCCACGCACTGGATAACTGGACACTGATTGGATTTAGCTGGTGTGCTGTTAGTTACACAGTGGCGGTGGGTTTGGCAGTTTTGATGTGCTGTGAATTTTACAATGGCTTTTCTCCAGTTCCTAAATCCTGCATTAATGAAGGCAGCATCCGCTCTTTGGCCAAAAGATGGATGGTTTGAAAACCTCTGGCGACAGTGAAAACAACTCCTTTTATTGATGGATTATAATGTATTAGGAAATTGCGAAACCATCTCTCTTGAAATGTCAACACTCTGTTGGCAAGAGTTTGCTGTTCTATAAATTGTGGGTGTGGCTGATATGGTTTTGTGCCATCACTGAGGTAACTGGACAATGCTGTGCCACTGTCCCCTCATACTGGTGCAGCTGGCAACAAGGTTGACACCTGTCATGGTGGCTGTGCCACTGTCTCCTATACTGGTGCTGCTGGCAACAAGGTTGACACCTGGTCCTGCCGTGGCTGCACACTGTCCCCTATACTGGTGCAGCTGGCAACAAGGTTGACACTCTGGTCCCTGCCGTGGCTGTGACACTGTCCCCCTATACTGGTGCTGCTGGCAACAAGGTTGACACCTGGTCCTGCCGTGGTCAGACACTGTCCCCTATACTGGTGCTGTTGGCAACAAGGCTGACACCTGGTCCTGCCGTGGCTGTGACACTGTCCCCTATACTGGTGCTGCTGGCAACAAGGTTGACACCTGGTCCTGCCGTGGCTGTGCCACTGTCCCCTATACTGGTGCTGCTGGCAACAAGGTTGACACCTGGTCCTGCCGTGGCTGTGCCACTGTCCCCTATACTGGTGCTGCTGGCAACAAGGTTGACACCTGGTCCTGCCGTGGCTGTGCCACTGTCCCCTATACTGGTGCTGCTGGCAACAAGGTTGACACCTGGTCCTGCCGTGGCTGTGACACTGTCCCCTATACTGGTGCTGCTGGCAACAAGGTTGACACCTGGTCCTGCTGTGGCTGTGACACTCTCCTCTGGAAGCCCTCTCCTGGCTCTTTCCCCTTCACCAACTCACTGCCTCAGTCTTCTAGAAAATAAATAAGGTGTTTGCCATACTCCTAACTACCAGTACCCAAAACTACACAATTAACAGCAATACCATTGCCTTAAACAAATCTTAGTTCAGCCACCAGTTTAGGTTGAGAGTGGGTATCCATGGCATTTTCCAATTATGCCCTATTTTACAAGTCCAAAAAATGGAAAACCCTTGCATAATGTTACAAACAAAGACTCAACAAACTTACATGAGACTCCTGTCTGTCCCTGCCCATCTGTCCCCAGCTCTGCTGTCTGTGTGCCCTTCTGTTGCCTGATCTGCCTAATGACATCATTGTGAAACATTCCCATTAGCATTTCACTTCTTCCTAATGAACATTTTATCAACTAGTCTTAGGCTACTAGGTTCTTGCTTTGCATTTTGGTGTACTGAAAATACTCTGATGTCTGTCTTTTGACTTTTTTCTGACATTTTTCTACCTGGCAAGCTGCACAAACACACGAGGTTATTTACAGTAGGAGATGGGCTTCTGTCATCTTATCTCCTATCATTCAATATAAGGCTTCGATCTAAAAGATAGCTAGCAAATGTGAAACGGATTGCAGACAAGAGTTGAAAGCTGTATGAGTTCAACATTTACACAACATATGCTGCAACCTTTTTGTCATTTTAATATAGTTTGTTTATATTGGCTGGCTTCCAACAACAATAGCTGAATTTGCAAAGCTAGCGAGCACCAATTCCGTTTCTGTGGTGTTTGCTATAATCAAATCAAATCAAATTTTATTTGTCACATACACATGGTTAGCAGATGTTAATGCAGTGTAGCTAAATGCTTGTGCTTCTAGTTCCGACACAATGCAGATAACCAACAAGTAATCTAACTAACAATTCCAAAACTACTGTCTTATACACAGTGTAAGGGGATAAAGAATATGTACATAAGGATATATGAATGAGTGATGGTACAGAGCAGCATACAGTAGATGCAGTATCGAGCACAGTATATACATATGAGATGAGTATGTAGACAAAGTAAACAAAGTGGCATAGTTAAAGTGGCTAGTGATACATGTATTATATAAGGATGAAGCCTATGATGTGGAGTACAGTATATACGTATGCATATGAGATGAATAATGTAGGGTAAGTAACATTATATAAGGTAGCATTGTTTAAAGTGGCTAGTGATATATTTACATAATTTCCCATCAATTCCCATGATTAAAGTGGCTGAGTTGGGTCAGTGTCAATGACAGTGTGTTGGCAGCAGCCACCTAATGTTAGTGGTGGCTGTTTAATGCATTTGATGGCCTTGAGATAGAAGCTGTTTTCAGTCTCTCGGTCCCAGCTTTGATGCACCTGTACTGACCTGTTCTGGATGATAGCGGGGTGAACAGGCAGTGGTTCGGGTGGCTGATGTCCTTGATGATCTTTATGGCCTTCCTGTAACATCGGGTGGTGTAGGGTGTCCTGGAGAACGTAGTTTTGCCCCCGGTGATGCGTTGTGCAGACCTCTACTACCTCCTCTGAGAGCCTTACGGTTGAGGGCGGAGCAGTTGCCGTACCAGGCGGTGATACAGCCCGCCAGGATGCTCTCGATTGTGCATCTGTAGAAGTTTGTGAGTGCTTTTGGTGACAAGCTGAATTTCTTCAGCCTCCTGAGGTTGAAGAGGCGCTGCTGCGCCTTCTTCACGCTGTCAGTGTGAGTGGACCAATTCAGTTAGTCTGTGATGTGTATGCCGAGGAACTTAAACTTGCTACCCTCTCACTACTGTTCCATCGATGTGGATAGGGGTGTTCCCTCTGCTGTTTCCTGAAGTCCACAATTAACTCCTTAGTTTTGTTGACGTTGAGTGTGAGGTTATTTTCCTGACACCACACTCGAGGGCCCTCACCTCCTCCCTGTAGGCCGTCTCGTCGTTGTTGGTAATCAAGCCTACCACTGTTGTGTCGTCTGCAAACCTGATGATTGAGTTGGAGCGTGCGTGGCCACGCAGTCGTAGGTGAACAGGGAGTACAGAAGAGGGCTCAGAACGCACCCTTGTGGGGCCCCAGTGTTGAGGATCAGCGGGGTGGAGATGTTGTTGCCTACCCTCACCACCTGGATAAAATGAACTACTACTGAAATTATGCAAGCATCATTCCCTTTCCTGTCAGATCACATCCATTTCCTTCAGGTAATTATAATGCCTTGATACAGGTGATATGGAAATAATAGAATAGATACTTTACTATCCATTCTATGAGAACTCGCTTATTGGCAGTGGCAGGGAGACCAGCAGCCGTCCGATTGACAGTTAAGATGTAAATATATAGCAATAGTAAATAAGTCAAAGACGGGTTAGCGATCTGACTCCTGGTATTGCCCTGATTTGGTTGTTGCTCTGCTATTATCAAAGATAGGGTAGATACAGTATCTGACTTTATGGATTGGTTTCCCCTCCAGTGGCGACCCGTCATTCAGGGCAAAAGTGGGGCAGAGCCTGTTTTGAGCTCCACCTGTTTATCGGTTTTGCATGTTATTTTGTCATTAATAAGTGTCACATCAGTTTCCAAACAATGTAAAAATATATATATAAATAATAATTGAGTTAATAAATACATTAGAAGTGCCCATCCAAGAAGGCTCAGGTCATTGGCCACAGATAAAGTCAAATAGAATTTTATTTGTCACATATGCCGAATACAACCTTACCGTAAAATGCTTACTTACAAGCCCTTAACCAACAAAGCAGTTCAAGAACTAGAGTTAAGAAAATATTAGCTAAATACACTAAAGTAAAAATAAAATAAAAATAACACAATAAGATTACATAACAATAACGAGGTTATATACAGGATACCGGTACTGAGTCTGTGTGCAGGGTATGGTGGTAAAATTGAAAGATAATGTTATAATGCTTTTATTGCATCAAATGGTTGTTTTATTCAACAGAATATAGTATTCTGTTAACTATTGTGTGTGTGTTCTACTGAGGATGGGCCTCTGGAAGATAACTCTGACTTGGGCCTCTGGGAGATAACTCTGACTTGTGTGATAAGTTTGTCTCTCCTCATTTGATAGTAAAGAAATTAACCACCATATTTGACGACAAGGATGTGATGTAAATAGTTAAATGGTTAAATCCTATTGGAAGAAGGACCTCATTCTGAAAAGTGTCTGTGTGACTGTCTATGACGCTCAGAAGTGGTGAATTCCAATTATTTTAAATGTGCTAGCCAGGTATGCCCTGGGTTTGGTAATTAGTGTTAAATATCTTAAATCTGTGTGAACTAGTTTTGTCATTTCATTTTAAAACATCCGGAATCTATGTGAACTAGTTAAGATCAAGGAGCTGAGGAGCTGTACTTGTTTTAAACGTGTAATTGTTTGAAACCTGTACCCCATTTTAGAAGTATTGAAAGATGCAAATGTATAAGTTGCATTATCTAGAACTAATCATGAGATAGAAATTAGAAAATATTCCTGCAAGTTAAAAATATTGTTGATAAACAGCTAATTGATTAGGTATGTTTGAGAATAGCATTGTGTGACTGTGATATATGAGTTGTGTAGATGTAAATTGGTCTTCATCTGACGTAGATTATTGAGTGGACAATAAACTTTGATATAACGTTATCTTGGGGTTATGTTCCGTCACTGCCTGTCATAGAATATCTGAGGTGGTATTGAGAGCGAATGACATTTTAGAGAAGTTGTTGTTTTTGGTTCTGGGGTATGTTTGCGAGCTGTGGAGAGTCCTTGAAAAAGCAAATGGAATGGTTATGCATTAATTACCTAAAGTTTCTTAAGTTTTATATGTATTCTGTGAATATAGGAAAATATGCTAAATTGTATGTGTGTATAATTGATTGCTAGAGAGTTTGATAAAGTTGTCATGACCTCCGCCGAGAAGTTGGCTCCCCCTTGTCACGTTCTGACCTTTATTTCCTTTGTTTTGTATTTATTTAGTATGGTCAGGGCGTGGTTGGGTGGGCAGTCTGTTTGATTTTCTATGATTTGGGGATTTCTATGTTTCGGCCTAGTATGGTTCTCAATCAGAGGCAGGTGTCATTAGTTGTCTCTGATAGAGAATCATACTTAGGTAGCCTGGGTTGCACTGTTTGTTTGTGGGTGATTGTCTATGTTAGTGGCTTGTGTCAGCACAGGTCTCATGTGTAGCTTCACAGTCGTTATTGGTTTATTGTTTTTGTATAGTGTTTCAGTGTTTTCTTTATTATAATTCACTATGAACACATACCACGCTGCATTTTGGTCCTCTGATCCTTCTTGCCTCTCCTCTTCAGAAGAAGAGGAGGAAGACCGTGACACCCCTGCCTGTTCGGGCGGTGCTCGGTGGTCGTCGTCACCGGCCTACTATCCGCCACCGATCACTTTTTTGTTTTCTGTTTGTTTTGTCTTATTAGTTGCACCTGTGTCTATTTGTCTGTGCTTGATGGGCTTCCTTATTTAAAGTGCGTACACCCACCCCTTGTTTTGAGCGGGATTATTCTTGTGTTACGTGTGTGTGTTATTTAGGTGTGTTCGTGTTCTAGACCTGGTGCCCTGTGTTTTGGGTTGGTCCATATATTTCCGCGCCCTGTGTTGTGGGCATTGCAGATTAAAGTGCACTTCTTCCTGTAGAACTCTCTGCGCCTGATTCTTCCTCATACACCTAGTCCCTCGTGACAAAAGTAATACTGGGGATATAGTTAGATACAATTGAAACCACCCATTCGTAGATGTACGTAGGTTTTGAGTTGGTATCTTTAATGGATAATTTGATAAAGATGAGGTTTAAGCATAATTAAACCGTGTCACGTTCTGACCATAGTTCTCGTGTGTTTTCCTTGTTTTAGTGTTGGTCAGGACGTGAGCTGGGTGGGCATTCTATGTTGTGTGTGTAGTTTGTCCGTTTCTATGTATGGCCTTATATGGTTCTCAATCAGAGGCAGGTGTTAGTCATTGTCTCTGATTGGGAACCATATTTGGGTAGCTTGTTTTTGTGTTGGGGTTGGTGGGTGATTGTTTCCTGTCTTTGTGTTCTCTGCACCAGATAGGACTGTTTCGGTTTTGCCACATTTGTAGTTTTGTAGTGTGTTTCATGTGTTGAGTCGCTGTCATTAAATAACCATGGACACTTCTCACGCTGAGCTTTGGTCCTCTCCTTCCCAGGAAGAAAACCGTTACAAACTGTCTACAAAGTCTGGGAAATTGTGCTCTAGAAACTGACAGTAGTGTGTCCACTTTTGGTTAACTTACCCTAACGATGTAACTATAAAACGCTTATTGGATTTTCTCCGTCTGGGTACATTTGAAATTAAACTGCCCGAAAAATGTGTTTCATTTTTTCTTCCCTAGTATGAGAGGAGTTGCTGAATGTATTGAATAAACCTTTTTCCATAAAGCCTAGGGTATCAACAAACTATGTATCATTGCGTGATTAATGTGATGTAGTGAAGTAATTGAAATACGTTGCATGAGAAAACATAATCTAGTTTTATTCAAAAGCGCAAATTCTGTTTTCTAGTCAATGAATGTCGATTTAACTCTGACTGCTAATCTATTAATTTGGCATGTAAGAATCATCGCCGGAGTAATGCTTGGACCTTTAATTAGGGCTATTTTCTGGGAATTGCGTCGTTATTATGTGCCTGATTTTACGACGACAAACAATTATAAATTGGGTTATTTGCGGGGTTTCTTCGTCATTTAAATAGCATTGGGTATATGGTATTGACTACAATCTGGGTTTCTGATAGAGTATTCTGTTGACTATTGTAGATGTACGTGAGGATGGGCCTCTGGCAGATAACTCTGACTTGGGCCTCTGGGAGATAACTCTGACTTGTGTGATAAGTTTGTCTCCCCTCATTTGATAGTAACTAAATGAACCACAAGGGGTACAGGTTAGTCGAGGTAATTTGTACATATAGGTACTGTAGGCCGGGTGACCATTTGGATCTAGACTTGCTGTGCGGTAGCAGACAGAACAGTCTATGACTTGGGTGACTGGAGTCTTTGACAATTTTTTGGGCCTTCCTCTGACACCACCTAGTATATAAAATCAGCAAAAAAAGAAACGTCCCTTTATCAGGACCCTGTCTTTCAAAGATAGTTCGTAAAAATACAAATAACTTCACAGATCTTCATTGTAAAGGGTTTAAACACTGTTTCCCATGCTTGTTCAATGAACCATAAACAATTCATTAACATTTTCATGTGGAACGTTCGATAAGACACTAACAGCTTAAAGACAGTAGGCAATTAAGGTCACAGTTCTGAAAACTTAGGACACTAAAAGAGCCCTTTCTACTGACTCTGAAAAACACCAAAGAAAGGTGCCCAGGGTCCCTGCTCATCTGTGTGAATGTGCCTTAGACATGCTGCAATCAACTGGCAAATCCTTTTCAATCGTTGTCATATGAAGATAAATTATAGATAAAACTAATCGGTGATCATTGGCCATTTGACATGGACTTTACACAACAAGTTGGAAATCGTCAATTCCACAATGAGGGGTTTGGAAGGAATCGGTGGCTAACTGCAAGCGTTGCAAAGCAATCACTAGCCTGCTTTCAGTGGACATAAAGAGGATTAAAAGGGTTATATTACATGTGAAAACAGACAAAAATGCCCAGTACAACTCCCCCGCCAGGTGTAATAAACATAGTTGTGTTCCAATTGTCTACCCTAATCCTAAAGTTACACACTCCCTGTCATGAAAATAAAAGTGTTGGATTGGTGAGCAGAGTTTCATGCTCCCGCCTCTCTCGCCTCTTCCACAATGTTGGATTCAATGTTGGACTCTCCTCCTCCCCTGTAAAAATGTGACATTGATGATGCAATTCATGTTCACAAACACTCTTATTTGAAAACTATGGTAGGATATTCATAATCATAAAATAAACAAGAAAACTGTGTGATAGCTTCTATTTTCAGTAGCAAATATAATGGGCTGTATACCAAGTATGCGTCCGAAATGGTACTACTGCACTACTTTGGCTCTGGTCTAAAGGAATGCATTATACTGGGAAAAGGGTGTCATTTCAAAGTCACTGTTCACTAGTAGAGGTCGACCGATTAATCGGAATGGCCGATTAATTAGAGCCGATTTCAAGTTTTCATAACAATCGTAAATCTGTATTTTTGGAAACAATTTTTTTTCTCCACCTTTATTTAATCTTTATTTAACTAGGCAAGTCAGTTAAGAACACATTCTTATTTTCAATGACTGCCTAGGAGCGGTGGGTTAACTGCCTCGCTCAGAGGCAGAACGACAGATTTTTACCTTGTCAGCACGGGGGATTCAATCTTGCAACCTTACAGTTAACTAGTCCAACGCTCTAACCACCTGCCTCTCATTGCACTCCACGAGGAGACTGCCTGTTATGCGAATGCAGTAAGCCAAAGTAAGTTGCTAGCTAGCATTAAACGTATCTTATAAAAAACAATCAATCAATCATAATCACTAGTTAACTACACATGGTTGATGATATT
>NW_026282425.1:0-14986 GCF_023373465.1 Oncorhynchus keta | reverse complement strand
CCCCAGGTGGTGAGAGTAGGTAACAACATCTCCACCACGCTGATCCTCAACACTGGGGCCCCAGAAGGGGAATTCTCAGCCCTCTCCTGTACTCCCTGTTCACCCACGACTGCGTGGCCATGCACGCCTCCAACTCAATCATCGAGTTTGCGGACGACACTACAGTGGTAGGCTTGACCAACAACGACAAGACGGCCTACAGGGAGGAGGTGAGGGCCCTCGGAGGGTGGTGTCAGGAATATAACCTCACACTCAACATCAACAAAACAAAGGAGATGATTGTGGACTTCAGGAAACAGCAGAGGGAACACCCCCTATCCACATCGACAGGACAGTAGTGGAGAGGGTAGTAAGTTTCAAGTTCCTCGGCGTACACATCACGGACAAACTGAATTGGTCCACCCACACAGACAGCGTCGTGAAGAAGCGCAGCAGCACCTCTTCAACCTCAGGAGGCTGAAGAAATTCAGATTGTCATCAAAAGCACAAACTTCTACAGATGTAGAACAAAGGACAAAAATCAGTTAACCACCTAACTGAGGAACTCAATTTAACCTTGCGCAATACCCTAGATGCAGTTGCACCCCTAAAAAATAAAAACATTTCTCATAAGAAACTAGCTCCCTGGTACACAGAAAATACCTGAGCTCTGAAGCAAGCTTCCAGAAAATTGGAACGGAAATGGCGCCACACCAAACTGGAAGTCTTCCGACTAGCTTGGAAAGACAGTACCGTGCAATACCGAAGAGCCCTTACTGCTGCTCGATCATCCTATTTTTCTAACTTAATTGAGGAAAATAAGAACAATCAGTAATTCCTTTTTGATACTGTCGGAAAAGCTAACTAAAAAGCAGCATTCCCCAAGAGAGGATGACTTTCACTTCAGCAGTGATAAATTCATGAACTTCTTTGAGAAAAGATCATGATTATTAAAAAGCAAATTACGGACTCCTCTTTAAATCTGCGTATTCATTCAAAAGCTCAGTTGTCCTGAGTCTGCACAACTCTGCCAGGACCTAGGATCAAGGGAGACACTCCAAGTGTTTTAGTACTATATCTCTTGACACAATGATGAAAATAATCATGGCCTCTAAACCTTCAAGCTGCATACTGGACCCTATTCCAACTAAACTACTGAAAGAGTTGCTTCCTGTGCTTGGCCCATCTATGTTGAACATAATAAACAGCTCTCTATCCACCGGATGTGTACCATACTCACTAAAAGTGGCAGTTCTCCCTTTCTCCTCCGCCGATCCTCTCATGTCAGATTGGATAGGGAGCGTCGCTGCACAGGTATATTCATGTCTCTCCAGAGATCGGGTTCAAGTCCGGGCTTTGGCTGGGCAACTCAAGGACATCAGAGACTTGTGCCAAAGCCACACCTTCATTGTCTTGGCTGTATGCTTAGGGTTGCTGTCCTGGTAGAAGGTGAACCTTCACCCCAGTCTGAGGTCCTGAGTGTTGGAGCAGGTTTTCATCTCTTATCTTATTTTTCTTTGCTCCATTCATCTTTGCCTCGATCCTGACTCCCAGTCCCTTCCGCTGCAAAACATCCCCACAGCGTGACGCTGCCACCACCATGCTTCAATGTAGGGATGTTGCCAGGTTTCCTCCAGACGTGATGCTTGGCATTCAGGCAAAGAGATCAATCTTGGTTTCATCAGACCAAGAGAATCTTGTTTCTCATGGTCTGAGTCTTTTAGGTGCCTTTTGACAAACTCCAAGCAAGCTGTCATGTGCCTTTTACTGAGGAGTGACTTCCGTCTGACCACTCTACCATAAAGGCCTGATTGGTCAGGTGCTGCAAAGATGGTTGTCCTTCTGGAAGGTTCTCCCATCGTCACAGAGGAACTCTGGAGCTCTGTCAGAGTGACCATCAGGTTCTTGGTCACCTGCCTGACCAAGGCCCTTCTCCCCGATTGCTCAGTTTGGCTGGGCGACCAGCTCTGGTAAAAGTCTTAGTGGTTCCAAACTTCTTCCATTTAAGAATGATATAGGCCACGTTGTTCTTGGGGACCTTCAATGCGGCATAAATAATTTGTTACTCTTCCCAAGATCGGTGACTCGACACAATGCTGCCTCGGAGCTCTACGGACAATTCCTTCGACCTCATGGCTCGGTTTTTTCTCTGACATGCACTGTCAAGTGTGGGACCTTAATAGACAAATCATGTCCAATCAGTTGAATTGAATAAATTGTGTTATGATAAACTGTAAGGTCTCCTCTTTAGGAGACCTCTGTGTGTGTTTTAACACATGTTTTGAGTGTTGTGCCCTTCGGACACCATCAGAAGGCGGAAACCGCCTACACTCAGACTCCTCCTGTCTGGGCCCCACCGTGGCTATCTGAGGTTCTTACAATACGACTGGCCTTCTGAGAACACAAGGAGGCCTGATGACAACAACCACCTGTCAGACGATGCTTAGACTTGTTCACCTTGTTATGACCATATAGCATGATGAAAGATCAAGTTTCGGTCAAACCCGCCCGGACTTTTAATTGCTGACAAGATGGTTGCTGCTGTCAGAGGGAGGTTAGATTTATTAAAATGTTGTTGCCAGGAAAGTCACGCAAGAGGAGGACTGGGGAGGCTATATGAGTTACAGGATGTCTTATACACTTTGTAGAACTTAGGGAGAGCTGTTATGTACTGTTATACTGTACTCTGTACCAACTTCTGCCATACAATTATATTACTAAAGGAGAATCCCAATACTTAAACAAAGAGTCTGTGTTTCCTTTCTCCTACCAATATATACGTTTTGATAATTATATAGACCTGATCATCTGTTGAAGAAATTGACCAACACTTCTATCATGTGGATATACTGTAAGAGTAATGTATACCAATTATGTGATGGTCTGACCACATTCTGCCCCCAATCAACACTTTTTAAACCTTTGGTGCCAGCGGAATGAAATAAGAAAGTAGTCAAAACGACTAACTTAATGAAGCCTCCGCCATGTATATCTCACTAGGTATATTTAAGCCTCCATATATCCACTAGTTCTAATATATCCATGATATTTGTGATCTCCTTAAGTGCCGGAGGGTGATAGTTTGTAGTGTGATTTCCTTCACGGTCCATAGAGGTATTTAAAACCGTAGTATAGTCTAGTGTTGCCCCCCAGTCCTTTTGCCACACAACTTCATCTAAAATTGCTGAATGTTTTCTGTAAACAATAGATATTATATTCCTTCTGTTTAGCCAGGTAAATGCTGATTGTCATTTTTATTTTCTGTTAAGCCATTACAATTATAACTGGCTATACTTATTTAACCATCAATTTATCATAATATATGTTTGTAAACTTGCCATTAGCAAGTACCATGATGAGGCTGGTTTGACAAGCATTTCGCTACACCCGCAATAAGATCTGCTAAATATGTGTATGTGACCAATAACATTTGATTTGATGATTCATGTCCATATAGTATACCATGGTATTTGCACAGCTACTGAGTAAACCTCCAATTGTTCTCCACTATTCCACCCGACTATAACGTCTCCTCCATCCAAAATTGGATTGTCGTCCCAGTGACTGGCAGACCACCCCTGTCCACCTGTTTCCCAGGGCCTCTGAGAGATTGGATCCTTTAAAGTTTTAAAAGTGCCCACAGTGCCACCTACAGAACAGAAGCAGATTAACAGCCAACGGCATTTCCAACAGCCCTCACCTCGATTGTACTGTATAGAGTTTTTAAAAATACATACAGTATCTACAGTATATATTACATTACCAGTCAAAAGTTTGGACACACTTATTTTATTTATCTGTCTTTATTTTTTACTATTTTTTTCTATGTTGTGGAATAATAGTGAAGACACCAAAACTATGAAATAACACATATGGAATCATGTAGTAACAAAACAGTTTTAAACACGTCAAAATGTATTTTATATTTTAGATTCTTCAAAGTAGCCACCCTTTGCCTTGATGACTGCATTGCACACTCTGACATTCTCTCAACCAGCTTCATGAGGTAGTCACCTGGAATGCATTTCAATTAACTGGTGCCTGGTTAAAGTTAATTTGTGAGTTTGAGCCAATCAGTTGTGATGTGACAAGATAGGGGGTGGTATACAGAAGATAGCCCTATTTGGTAAAACATCAAGTCCATATTATGGCAAGAACAGCTCAAATTAGCAAAGAGAAACGACAGTCCATCATTACTTTAAGACATGAAGGTCAGCCAATTCAGAACATTTCAAGAACTTTTAAAGTTTCTTCAAGTGCAGTCGCAAAAATCATCAAGTGCTATGATGAAACTGACTCTCATGAGGACCACCACAGGAAAGGAAGACTCCAGAGTTGCCTCTGCTGCAGAGGATAAGTGCATTAGAGTTACCAGCCTCAGGAACTGCAGCCCAAATAAAGGCTTCACAGAGTTCAAGTAAACAGACACATCTCAACAACTGTTCAGGGAGACTGTGTGAATCAGGTCTTCATGGTCAAATTCCCAAAGGACACCAATAAGAAGAAGAAGAGACTTACTTGGGCCAAGAAACATGAGCAATGGACATTAGACCGTGGAAATCTGTCCTTGGTCTGATGAGTCAAATTTGAGATGTTTGGTTCCAACCACTGTCTCTTTGTGAGACGCAGAGTAGGTGAACAGATGATCTCAGCATGTGTGGTTCCCACCATGAAGCATGGAGGAGGAGGTGTGATGTGTGGGGGTGCTTTGCTGGTGACACTGTCAGTTATTTATTTAGAATTCAAGTCACATTTAACCTGCATGGCTACCACAGCATTCTACAGCCATACACCATCCCATCTGGTTTGTGCTTAAGTGGGATTATCATTTGTTTTTCAACAGGACAATGACCCAACACACCTCCAGGCTGTGTAAGGGCTATTTGACAAAGAAGGACAGTTATGGAGTGCTGCATCAGATGACCTGGCCTCCACAATCACCCAACCTCAACCCAATTGAGATGGTTTGTGATAAGTTGGACTGCAGAGTGATGGAAAGCAGCCAACAAATGCTCAGCATATGTGGAACTCCTTCAAGATTGTTGGAAAGATTTCCAGGTGAAGCTGGTTGAGATGAGTGAGCCATGAGTGAGCTGTCATCAAGGCAAGGGTGGCTACTTTGAAGAATCTACAATATTAAATATATTTTGTTATTTCATAATTTTGATGAATTAGTACAAATAAAGAAAACCCTTGAAGGAGTAGGGTGTCCAAACTACTGGTACTGACTGGTACTGGTTAAGTCTCTAAGAGCTGTGAGTGTTTCTGGTTAAGTCTATAAGAGCTGTGACTGGTACTGGTTAAGTCTCTAGAGTTGTGAGATGTTTCTGGTTAAGTCTATAAGAGCTGTGAGTGTTTCTGGTTAAGTCTCTAAGAGCTGTGACTGGTACTGGTTAAGTCTATAAGAGCTGTGACTGGTACTGGTTAAGTCTATAAGAGCTGTGAGTGGTACTGGTTAAGTCTATAAGAGCTGTGACTGGTACTGGTTAAGTCTATAAGAGTTGTGAGTGTTTCTGGTTAAGTCTATAAGAGCTGTGAGTGTTTCTGGTTAAGTCTATAAGAGTTGTGAGTGTTTCTGGTTAAGTCTATAAGAGCTGTGAGTGTTTCTGGTTAAGTCTATAAGAGTTGTGAGTGTTTCTGGTTAAGTCTATAAGAGTTGTGAGTGTTTCTGGTTAAGTCTATAAGAGCTCTGAGTGTTTCTGGTTAAGTCTATAAGAGTTGTGAGTGTTTCTGGTTAAGTCTATAAGAGCTGTGAGTGTTTCTGGTTAAGTCTCTAAGAGCTGTGAGTGGTACTGGTTAAGTCTATAAGAGCTGTGAGTGTTTCTGGTTAAGTCTCTAAGAGTTGTGAGTGTTTCTGGTTAAGTCTCTAAGAGTTGTGAGTGTTTCTGGTTAAGTCTATAAGAGCTGTGAGTGTTTCTGGTTAAGTCTATAAGAGTTGTGAGTATTTCTGGTTAAGTCTATAAGAGCTGTGAGTGTTTCTGGTTAAGTCTATAAGAGTTGTGAGTGTTTCTGGTTAAGTCTCTAAGAGCTGTGAGTGTTTCTGGTTAAGTCTATAAGAGTTGTGAGTGTTTCTGGTTAAGTCTCTAAGAGCTGTGAGTGTTTCTGGTTAAGTCTCTAAGAGCTGTGAGTGTTTCTGGTTAAGTCTCTAAGAGCTGTGAGTGTTTCTGGTTAAGTCTCTAAGAGCTGTGAGTGTTTCTGGTTAAGTCTCTAAGAGCTGTGAGTGTTTCTGGTTAAGTCTCTAAGAGCTGTGAGTGTTTTCTGGTTAAGTCTCTAAGAGTTGTGAGTGTTTCTGGTTAAGTCTCTAAGAGTTGTGAGTGTTTCTGGTTAAGTCTCTAAGAGCTGTGTGTTTTCTGGTTAAGTCTATAAGAGTTGTGAGTGTTTCTGGTTAAGTCTCTAAGAGTTGTGAGTGTTTCTGGTTAAGTCTCTAAGAGCTGTGTGTGTGTTTCTGGTTAAGTCTCTAAGAGCTGTGAGTGTTTCTGGTTAAGTCTCTAAGAGCTGTGAGTGTTTCTGGTTAAGTCTCTAAGAGCTGTGTGTGTCACGCCCTGACCTGATATATCTGTTTTCTTTTATATTTTGGTCAGTCTGGGTGTGACTAGGTGGGTACGCTAGTTTTGTATTGTCTAGGCGTTTTGAATGTCTAGCATTTTTGTATGTCTTGGGTTTTTGCAGGTCTAGGGTTTTTGTAATTCTATGTTGGCCTGATATGGTTCCCAATCAAGACAGCGCTGTTTATCGTTGTCTCTGATTGGAGATCATATTAGGTAGCCATTTTCCCTTTGTGTTTGTGGGATCTTATTCTATGTTTAGTTGCCTGTCTGCACTATTTGTATAGCGTTTAGTTTGTGCTTGTTTGTTTTGTTGAGTTTAGGTTTTATTAAAACATGTGGTGCTTCTACCTGCGTGCTTTTACACTCTAAATGCTTGCTGTTTGGGTTTTAGGCTGGGTTTCGTAACAGCACTTTGAGATATCAGTCTGAGGTCGAAGGGCTATATAAATAAATGTGAACTTTTTGGGGGTCACACAGATACATGAGCTCAGGTTGAGACCTGAGCCAACTCCTCGTGCTTACCGTGGGGAGCGTGGGACTAGTCAGATACCGTGTTACGAAGTGATGCGCTAGAATGGGCATCCAGCCAGGACAGATGGTGCCGGCTCAGCGCTCCTGGTCTCCAGTGCACCTCCTTGGACCAGGATATCCTGCGCCGGCTCTGCGTACTGTGTCTCCGGTGCGTCTGCACAGCCCAGTGCGTCCTGTGCTAGCGCCCGCACTTGCCAGGCTCAAGTGAGCATCCAGCCAGGACACATTGTACCAGCTCTACACTCCAGATCTCCAGTGCGAATCCACAGTCCAGTAAGTCCTGTGCCTCCTCTCCGCACTCACCCTGAGGTGCGTGTCATCAGCCCGGTGCCACCTGTACCGGTCCCACGCATCAGGCCTCCAGTGCTCATCCACAGTCCAGTACGTCCTGTGCCTCCTCTCCACACTCGCCCTGAGGTGCGTGCCATTAGCCCGGTACCACCAGTGCTGGTCCCACACATCAGGCCTCCAGTGCGCCTCCACAGTCCAGAGCTTCCGCCGACAGTTCCCTCTCCAACGACAGGCCACAGTCCGGAACCTCCAGCGACGGTCCCCAGTCCGGGGTCCACCAAGGAGCGATCCACGGTCCGGTTCTACAAAGGTGGGAGGGATCAGCTTAAAGAGGGAGCTGTGTCCAGAACCGGGAGCATCCACCGGGAGGTGGGGAGGCCACCCATCCTGTTGTTTAGGTTTGCTGCCGGGAGTCCGCACCTGAGCATTGTCACGCCCTGACCTGAGTATATCTGCTTTCTTTATATTTTGGTTAGGTCAGGGTGTGACTAGGTGGGTACGCTAGTTTTGTGTATTGTCTAGGGTTTTTGTATGTCTAGGGTTTTGTAGGTCTAGGGGTTTTGTAATTCTATGTTGGCCTGATATGGTTCCCAATCAGAGACAGCTCTTTATGGTATGTCTCTGATTGGGGATCATATTTAGGCAGCCATTTCCCATTGGTGTTTGTGGGATCTTGTTCTATGTTTGGTTGCCTGTCTGCACTATTAGTATAGCGTCACGTTTCGTTTGTGCTTGTTTGTTTTGTTTTGCTGAGTTCCGGTTTTTATTAAACATGTGGAACTCGATTCACGCTGCGCCTTGGTCTCATCTTTATAACGAACGTGACACTGTCTTGTGAATTCTATGGTTTTTACTAGATTACTTGAAGTTTTTCATGTCTGTAATAATATTTGTAATGACTTGGTGCTGCCTATCTTGGCTCAGCTCTTGAAAAAAGAGATTTTAAATCTCAATAGGCCCTTCCTGGTTAAATAAAGGTTCAATTATAAAAATAAATACATGTGTTTGTTTCAGTGGGTAGAGTCCTAACTCTCTCTGTGTTTCAGTGGGTAGAGTCTAACTCTCTCTCTCTGTGTTTCAGTGGCTAGAGGTCTAACTCTCTCTCTGTGATTCAGTGGGTAGAGGTCTAACTCTCTCATCTGTGTTTCAGTGGGTAGAGGTCCAACTCTCTCTCTGTGTTTCAGTGGGTAGAGGTCCAACTCTCTCTCTCTCTGTTTCAGTGGGTAGAGGTCTAACTCTCTCTGTGTTTCCGTGGTAGAGGTCCAACTCTCTCTCTGTGTTTCAGTGGGTAGAGATTTTTCTCTCTGTCTGTTTCAGTGCCTAGAGGTCCAATCTCTCTCTCTGTGTTTCAGTGGGTAGAGGTCCAACTCTCTCTCTCTCTGTTTCAGTGGGTAGAGGCTCTAACTCTCTCTCTCTGTGTTTCCGTGAGTGAGGTCCAACTCTCTCTCTCTGTGTTTCAGTGGGTAGAGATTTTCTCTCTCTGTCTGTTTCAGTGCCTAGGGTCTAACTCTCTCTCTCTGTGTTTCAGTGGCTAGAGGCGAACTCTCCTCTGCAATGTTTCAGTGGGTAGAGGTCCAACTCTCTCTGTGTTTCAGTGGGTAGAGGTCTAACTCTCTCTCTCTGTGTTTCAGTGGCAGAGGCCTAACTCTCTCTCTCTGTGTTTCAGTGGGTAGAGGTCTAACTCTCTCTGTGTTTCAGTGGGGTAGAGGTCAAGTCTCTCTCTGTGTTTCAGTGGGTAGAGGTCCAACTCTCTCTCTCTCTGTTTCAGTGGGTAGAGATTTTTCTCTCTCTGTCTGTTTCAGTGCCTAGAGGTCTAACTCTCTCTTTCTGTGTTTTCAGTGGCTAGAGGTCTAACTCTCTCTCTGTGTTTCAGTGGCTAGAGGTCTAACTCTCTCTCTCTGTGTTTCAGTGGCTAGAGGTCGAACTCTCTCTCTGTGTTTCAGTGGGTATAGGTCGAACTCTCTGTGTTTCAGTGGGTAGAGGTCTAACTCTCTCTCTGTGTGTTTTTCAGTGGCTAGAGGTCCAACTCTCTCTCTGTGTGTTTCAGTGGGTAGATGTCTAACTCTCTCTCTGTGTTTCAGTGGGGAAGAGGTCTAACTCTCTCTCTCTCTTGTGTTTCAGTGGGAAGAGGTCTAACTCTCTCTCTCTGTGTTTCAGTGGGTAGAGGTCTAACTCTCTCTCTCTCTGTGTTTCAGTGGCTAGAGGTCTAACTCTCTCGCTCTGTGTTTCAGTGGCTAGAGGTCTAACTCTCTGTCTGTGTTTCAGTGGCTAGAGGTCTAACGTTTCCAGGTCTATCATGTTGTGACCACATCCCCATCCTTGCACTGTTCTTCTGCATCAGAGTGCCCTGACTAACCTGCACCTCCTCCGGCACCTTTAAACGTATGTAAGTCTCTCCTTGAGATATTGTAGTCTTGTTTTGTTTGGACCCTAGATGAGTAATGGGGATCCTGATAAAATACCAAAACCTCTGAGCCCCTTCTTTACATCACTGAAGATCCATGCATCTCTCCTGATTCTCGGCATGCTACTCCTCTCCTGATTCACAGCTATAATATCCATGCATCTCTAATAAATCTCTGCATGTAACTCCTCTCTGATTATATAGACTACCCTGATGATTCACTATAGGGGATAGACCATAGAATTACACTGTCTGTGGGTGGACCATTTCAGATCGTCAGTGGTGTGTACGAGGAACTGAAGCTTTCCACCTTCTCCCATCTATGTGGATAGGGCGCTCCCTCTGCTGTTTCCTGAAGTCCACGATCAGCTCCTTTGATTTTTTTGGCGTTGAGTGGGAGGCTATTTTCCTGGCAGCACTCTCCCATGGTCTTGACGTCCTCCCTGTAGGCTGTCTCGTCATTTTGGTAATCAGGTCTACTACTGTTGTGTCGTCTGCAAACTTTATGATTGAGATGGAGGTGTGCGTGGCAACGCAGTCATGGACAGAGAATACAGGAGGGGCTGAGCACACACCCCTGAGGGGCCTGTGTGTTGAGGATCAGCATGGCTTATGTGTTGTTACATACCCTTAGCACCTGGGGTAGGCCCGTCAGGAAGTAGCAGAGTGAGGTGTTTACTCCTGGGGTCCTTAGCTTATTGATGAGCTTTGAGGGCACTATGGTGTTGAACGCTGAGCTGTAGTCAATGAATAGCATTCTCCCATAGGTGTTCCTTTTGTCCAGGTGGGAAAGGGCAGTGTGGAGTGCAATAGAGATTGCATCATCTGTGGATCTGTTGGTGCGGTATGCAAGTTGGAGTCGGTCTAAGGTTTCTGGGATAATGCTTTTGATGTGAGCCATGACCAGCCTTTTCAAAGCACTTCATGGCTAGACGTGAGTGCTATGGTCGGTATTCATTTAGGCAGGTTACCTTAGTGTTCTTGGGCACAGGGACTATGGTTGTCTGCTTAAAGATGTTGGTATTACAGACTCAATCAGGGAGAGGTTGAAAATGCCAGTGAAGACCCTTGCCAGTTGGTCAGCGCATGCTCGCAGTACACGTCATGGTAATCCGTCTGGCCCTGTGGCCTGGTGAATGTTTACCTGTTAATTAAAGGTCTTACTCATAATGGCTGTGGAGAGCGTGATCACACAGTCGTCTGGAACAGCTGGTGCTCTCATGCATGTTTCAGTGTTATTTGCCTTGAAGAGAGCATAGAAGTAGTTTAGCTCATCTGGTAGTCTCGTGTTACTGGGCAGCTCTCGGCTGTGCTTCCCTTTGTAGTCTGTAATGGTTTGCAAGCCCTGCCATATCCAACAAGCGTCGGAGCCGATGTAGTACGAATCGATCTTAGTCCCGTATTGATGCTTTCCCTATTTGATGGTTCATCGGAGGGCATAGCGCGATTTCTTATAAATCAAATCAAATCAAATCAAATTTATTTATATGGCCCTTCGTACATCAGCTGATATCTCAAAGTGCTGTACCAGAAGCCAGCCCTAAAACCCCAAACAGCAAACAATGCAGGTGTAAAAGCACGGTGGCTAGGAAACTCCCTAGAAAGGCCAAAACCTAGGAAGAAACCTAGAGAGGAACCGGGCTATGTGGGGTGGCCAGTCCTCTTCTGGCTGTGCCGGGTAGAGATTATAACAGAACATGACCAAGATGTTCAAATGTTCATAAATGACCAGCATGGTCGAATAATAATAAGGCAGAACAGTTGAAACTGGAGCAGCAGCACAGTCAGGTGGACTGGGGACAGCAAGGAGCCTTCATGTCAGGTAGTCTGGGGCCTGGGTCCTAGGGCTCAGGTCAGTTGAAACTGGAGCAGGAGCATGGCCAGGTGGACTGGGGACAGCAAGGAGTCCTCATGTCAGGTAGTCCTGGGACATGGTCCTAGGGCTCAGGTCCTCGAGAGAGAGAAAGAAAGAGAGAGGAGAGGGTTAGAGAACGCACACTTAGATTCACACAGGACACCGAATAGGACAGGAGAGAGTACTCCAGATATAACAAACTGACCCTAGCCCCCGACACATAAACTACTGCAGCATAAATACTGGAGGCTGAGACAGGAGGGTCAGGGAGACACTGGCCCCATCCGAGGACACCCCCGGACAGGGCAAACAGGAAGGATATAACCCCACCCACTTTGCCAAAGCACATCCCCCACACCACTAGAGGGATATCTTCAACCACCAACTTACCATCTGATTACCATTATAAGCTTCCGGGTTAGAGTCCTGCTCCTTGAAGCGGCAGCTCTCGCCTTTAGCTCAGTGTGGAAGAATCCCGGAACATATTCCAGTCTGTGGTAGCAGAACAGTTCTGTAGCTTAGCATCTGCTTCATCTGACCACTTTTTTAATGACTGAGTCACTGGTGCTTCCTGCTTTCATTTTTGCTTTTAAGTAGGAATCAGGAGGATAGAATTGTGGTCAGATTTGCCAAATGGAGGGCGAGGGCGGGCTTTGTAAGTGTCTTTGTGTGTAGAGTAAAGGTGGTCTATAGCTTTCCCCCTCTGGTTGCACAAAAACAATGCAAGAAAACGAACAAAAATCTATTTTTTTAAGGAGCATGTAAATTGTCAGCCATCTTCTCCTGGGCCAGTTCAATGCGATGGTTTGTGCATTCAGTTTTGCCCGAATGCTGCCATCTATCCACGGGTTCTGGTTTGGGTAGGTTTTAATAGTCACACTAGTATCACTATGTTCTACTTGTCCAATTAGTTCTACAATTCCATACTGTATATCACTATGTTCTACTAGTCCAATTATAGTTCTAGAATTCCATACTGTATATCACTATGTTCTACTAGTCCAATTATAGTTCTAGAATTCCATACTGTATATCACTATGTTCTACTAGTCCAATTATAGTTATAGAATTCCATACTGTATATCACTATGTTCTACTAGTCCAATTATAGTTCTAGAATTCCATACTGTATATCACTATGTTCTACTAGTCCAATTATAGTTCTAGAATTCCATACTGTATATCACTATGTTCTACTAGTCCAATTATAGTTCTAGAATTCCATACTGTATATCACTATGTTCTACTAGTCCAATTATAGTTGTAGAATTCCATACTGTATATCACTATGTTCTACTAGTCCAATTATAGTTCTAGAATTCCATACTGTATATCACTATGTTCTACTAGTCCAATTATAGTTCTAGAATTCCATACTGTATATCACTATGTTCTACTAGTCCAATTATAGTTCTAGAATTCCATACTGTATATCACTATGTTCTACTAGTCCAATTATAGTTCTAGAATTCCATACTGTATATCACTATGTTCTACTAGTCCAATTATAGTTCTAGAATTCCATACTGTATATCACTATGTTCTACTAGTCCAATTATAGTTCTAGAATTCCATACTGTATATCACTATGTTCTACTAGTCCAATTATAGTTCTAGAATTCCATACTGTATATCACTATGTTCTACTAGTCCAATTATAGTTCTAGAATTCCATACTGTATATCACTATGTTCTACTAGTCCAATTATAGTTCTAGAATTCCATACTGTATATCACTATGTTCTACTAGTCCAATTATAGTTCTAGAATTCCATACTGTATATCACTATGTTCTACTAGTCCAATTATAGTTCTAGAATTCCATACTGTATATCACTATGTTCTACTAGTCCAATTATAGTTCTAGAATTCCATACTGTATATCACTATGTTCTACTAGTCCAATTATAGTTATAGAATTCCATACTGTATATCACTATGTTCTACTAGTCCAATTATAGTTCTAGAATTCCATACTGTATATCACTATGTTCTACTAGTCCAATTATAGTTCTAGAATTCCATACTGTATATCACTATGTTCTACTAGTCCAATTATAGTTCTAGAATTCCATACTGTATATCACTATGTTCTACTAGTCCAATTATAGTTCTAGAATTCCATACTGTATATCACTATGTTCTACTAGTCCAATTATAGTTCTAGAATTCCATACTGTATATCACTATGTTCTACTAGTCCAATTATAGTTCTAGAATTCCATACTGTATATCACTATGTTCTACTAGTCCAATTATAGTTCTAGAATTCCATACTGTATATCACTATGTTCTACTAGTCCAATTATAGTTCTAGAATTCCATACTGTATATCACTATGTTCTACTAGTCCAATTATAGTTCTAGAATTCCATACTGTATATCACTATGTTCTACTAGTCCAATTATAGTTCTAGAATTCCATACTGTATATCACTATGTTCTACTAGTCCAATTATAGTTCTAGAATTCCATACTGTATATCACTATGTTCTACTAGTCCAATTATAGTTCTAGAATTCCATACTGTATATCACTATGTTCTACTAGTCCAATTATAGTTCTACAATTCCATACTGTATATCACTATGTTCTACTAGTCCAATTATAGTTCTAGAATTCCATACTGTATATCACTATGTTCTACTAGTCCAATTATAGTTCTAGAATTCCATACTGTATATCACTATGTTCTACTAGTCCAATTATAGTTCTAGAATTCCATACTGTATATCACTATGTTCTACTAGTCCAATTATAGTTCTAGAATTCCATACTGTATATCACTATGTTCTACTAGTCCAATTATAGTTCTAGAATTCCATACTGTATATCACTATGTTCTACTAGTCCAATTATAGTTCTAGAATTCCATACTGTATATCACTATGTTCTACTAGTCCAATTATAGTTCTAGAATTCCATACTGTATATCACTATGTTCTACTAGTCCAATTATAGTTCTAGAATTCCATACTGTATATCACTATGTTCTACTAGTCCAATTATAGTTCTAGAATTCCATACTGTATATCACTATGTTCTACTAGTCCAATTATAGTTCTAGAATTCCATACTGTATATCACTATGTTCTACTAGTCCAATTATAGTTCTAGAATTCCATACTGTATATCACTATGTTCTACTAGTCCAATTATAGTTCTAGAATTCCATACTGTATATCACTATGTTCTACTAATCCAATTATAGTTCTAGAATTCCATACTGTATATCACTATGTTCTACTAGTCCAATTATAGTTCTAGAATTCCATACTGTATATCACTATGTTCTACTAGTCCAATTATAGTTCTAGAATTCCATACTGTATATCACTATGTTCTACTAGTCCAATTAGTTCTAGAATTCCATACTGT
>NW_026282424.1:0-3342 GCF_023373465.1 Oncorhynchus keta | reverse complement strand
AAACACATCACAGATAGAAGGGGAAATAGAGGGGACCGTTCTACACACACAAACACATCACAGATAGAAGGCAAATAGAGGGACCGTTCCACACCACAAACACACCACAGGTAGGGACAGAGGCGATAACTAGGAGGGGACCGTTCTACACACACAAACACATCACAGATAGAAGGGAAATAGAGGGGACCGTTCTGCACACACAAACACACCACAGATAGAAGGGGAAATAGAGGGGACCGTTCTACACACACAAACACACCACTGGTAGAAGCGGGAAATAGAGGGACCGTCTCTACACACACAAACACACCACCCCGGTAGAAGGGAAATAGAGGGACCGTTCTACACACACAAACACATCACAGATAGAAGGAAATAGAGGGGACTCGTTCTACACACACAAACATACCACCGGTAGAAGGAAATAGAGGGACCGTTCTACACACATAAACACACCACCGGTAGAAGGGGAAATAGAGGGGACCGTTCTACACACACAAACACATCACAGATAGAAGGGAAATAGAGGGGACCGTTCTACACACACAAACACATCACAGATAGAAGGGAAATAGAGGGGACCGTTCTACACACACAAACATACCACCAGGTAGAAGGGAAATAGAGGGACCGTTCTACACACACAAACACACCACCGGTAGAGGGAAAATAGGGGACCGTTCTACACACACAAACACACCACAGATAGAAGGGAAATAGAGGGGACCGTTCTACACACACAAACACACCACAGATAGAAGGGGAAATAGAGGGACAGTTCTACACAGCAAACACACCACAGATAGAAGGAGAATAGAGGGGACCGTTCTACAGGCAAACACACCACCGATAGAAGGGGAAATAGAGGGGACCGTTCTACACACACAAACACACCACAGATAGAAGGGGAAATAGAGGGACCGTTCTACACACACAAACACATCACAGATAGAAGGGAAATAGAGGGGACCGTTCTACACACACAAACACACCACAGATAGAAGGGAAATATAGGGGACCGTTCTACACACACAAACACACCACAGATAGAAGGGGAAATAGAGGGACCGTTCTACACACACAAACACACCACAGATAGAAGGGGAAATAGAGGGGACCGTTCTACACACACAAACACACCACAGATAGAAGTGGAAATAGAGGGACCGTGCTACACAACAAACACACCACCAGATAGAAGGGGAAATAGAGGGACCGTTGCTACAACGCAAACACACCACAGATAGAAGGGGAAATAGGGGACAGTGCTACACACGCAAACACACCACAGATAGAAGGGGAAATAGAGGGGAGAGTTCTACACGCAAAACACATCACAGATAGAAGGGGAAATAGAGGGGACAGTTCTACACACACAAACACACCACAGATAGAAGGGGAAATAGAGGGGACCGTGTACATGCAAACACACCACAGATAGAAGGGGAAATAGAGGGACAGTGTACAAGCAAACACACCACAGATAGAAGGGAAATAGAGGGACCGTTCTACAGGCACAAACACATCACAGATAGAAGGGGAAATAGAGGGGACCGTTCTACACACACAAACACATCACAGATAGAAGGGGAAATAGAGGGGACCGTTCTACACACACAAACACACCACAGATAGAAGGGGAAATAGAGGGGACAGTTCTACACACACAAACACACCACAGATAGAAGGGAAATAGAGGGGACCGTTCTACACACACAAACACACCACAGATAGAAGGGGAAATAGAGGGGACCGTTCTACACACACAAACACACCACAGATAGAAGGGAAATAGAGGGACCGTTCTACACACACAAACACACCACAGATAGAAGGGGAAATAGAGGGACCGTTCTACACACACAAACACACCACAGATAGAAGGGAAATAGAGGGGACCGTTCTACACACACAAACACATCACAGATAGAAGGGGAAATAGAGGGGACCGTTCTACACACACAAACACATCACAGATAGAAGGGAAATAGAGGGGACCGTTCTACACACACAAACACACCACCGGTAGAAGGGAAATAGAGGGGACCGTTCTACACACACAAACACATCACAGATAGAAGGGGAAATAGAGGGACCGTTCTACACACACAAACACATCACAGATAGAAGGGAAATAGAGGGGACCGTTCTACACACACAAACACATCACAGATAGAAGGGAAATAGAGGGGACCGTTCTACACACACAAACACATCACAGATAGAAGGGAAATAGAGGGGACCGTTCTACACACACAAACACATCACAGATAGAAGGGAAATAGAGGGGACCGTTCTACACACACAAACACATCACAGATAGAAGGGGAAATAGAGGGGACCGTTCTACACACACAAACACATCACAGATAGAAGGGGAAATAGAGGGGACCGTTCTACACACACAAACACATCACAGATAGAAGGGGAAATAGAGGGGACCGTTCTACACACACAAACACACCACAGATAGAAGGGGAAATAGAGGGGACCGTTCTACACACACAAACACATCACAGATAGAAGGGAAATAGAGGGGACCGTTCTACACACACAAACACATCACAGATAGAAGGGAAATAGAGGGGACCGTTCTACACACACAAACACATCACAGATAGAAGGGAAATAGAGGGGACCGTTCTACACACACAAACACATCACAGATAGAAGGGGAAATAGAGGGGACCGTTCTACACACACAAACACACCACAGATAGAAGGGGAAATAGAGGGGACCGTTCTACACACACAAACACACCACAGATAGAAGGGAAATAGGGGACCGTTCTACACACACAAACACATCACAGATAGAAGGGAAATAGAGGGGACCGTTCTACACACACAAACACACACACAGATAGAAGGGGAAATGAGGGGACCGTTCTACACACACAAACACATCACAGATAGAAGGGAAATAGAGGGGACCGTTCTACACACACAAACACATCACAGATAGAAGGGAAATAGAGGGGACCGTTCTACACACACAAACACATCACAGATAGAAGGGAAATAGAGGGGACCGTTCTACACACACAAACACATCACAGATAGAAGGGGAAATAGAGGGGACCGTTCTACACACACAAACACATCACAGATAGAAGGGAAATAGAGGGACCGTTCTACACACACAAACACACCACCGGTAGAAGAGGAAATAGGGGACCGTTCTACACACACAAACACACCACAGATAGAAGGGAAATAGAGGGGAACCGTTCTACACACACAAACACATCACAGATAGAAGGGGAAATAGAGGGACCGTTCTACACCACAAACACATCACAGATAGAAGGGGAAATAGAGGGACCGTTCTACACACAC
>NW_026282423.1:0-43836 GCF_023373465.1 Oncorhynchus keta | reverse complement strand
ACAAGAAGTTGAACAGCTTGGGAAATTCCAGAAAATGATGTCATGGCTTTAGAAGCTTCTAATTGACATCATTTGAGTCAATTGGAGGTGTACCTGTGGATGTATTTCAAGGCCTACCTTCAAACTCAGTGCCTCTTTTCTTGACATCATGGGAAAATCAAAAGAAATCAACCAAGACCTCAGAAAAGTAGACCTCCACAAGTCTGGTTCATCCTTGGGAGCAATTTCCAAACGCCTGAAGATACCACGCTCATCTGTACAAACAACAGTAAGCAAGTATAAACACCATGGGACCACGCAGCCGTCATACCACTCAGGAAGGAGACGCGTTCTGTCTCCTAGAGATTAACGTACTTTGGTGCAAAAAGTGCAAATCAATCCCAGAAGAACAGCAAAGGACCTTGTGAAGTTGCTGGAGGAAACAGGTACAAAAGTATCTATATCCACTGTAAAACGAGTCCAATATCGACATAACCTGAAAGGCCGCTCAGCAAGGAAGACGCCACTGCTCCAAAACCGCCATAAAAAGGCCAGACTACGGTTTGCAACTGCACATGGGGACAAAGATCGTACTTTTTGGAGAAATGTCCTCTGCTCTGATAAACAAAAATAGAACTGTTTGGCCATAATGACCATCGTTATGTTTGGAGGAAAAAGGGGAGGCTTGCAAGCCGAAGAACACCATCCCCAACCGTGAAGCACGAGGGAGGCAGCATCATGTTGTGGGGGTGCTTTGCTGCAGGAGGGACTGGTGCACTTCACAAAATAGATGACAGAGATAGAAGCTTGTAGTAAATTAGTGTTTGAGGTACAGGGAACATGGTAACAACATGTTTAGCAACGTGGCAGCAACACACAACCGTAGACACAAACTACACACAGCCAGATACATACACTCATAAACTACACACAACCGTAGACACAAACTACACACAGCCAGATACAGTTGAAGTCGGAGGTTTTACATACACCTTAGCCAACTACATTTAAACTCAGAAGGAAAAAGGTGCCTTTTGGGACGCAGTAAGATAGAACAGGTATAGACAGGTAGATAGAGGACATGACAATAGTTCCCCATCTTGTTCCCTCAGGGACAGACACTAAGAACACAGAACAGGTATAGACAGGTAGATAGAGGACATGACAATAGTTCCCCATCTTGTTCCCTCAGGGCCAGACACTAAGAACACAGAACAGGTATAGACAGGACATGACAACAGTTCACCATGTTCCCTCAGGGCCCAGGGCGTTTTCAGATCCTATTTATGTTTGTGTTTTTTATCCAATCAGTAAATCTGGCTGCCGTAATGGCGATCCCAACACGACACCATGGTTACAAGATTGATTGACCTCTGGGCGACTCTGAGCTTTGTTGTCACGCAGTGGCATCATCTTTAATAAAAACACAAAAAGAACATCGCCACGGACGACCACTCCATGATGTATTGATTCTACAGTCTCTTCCTGATCAATGTCGTGGCCGTTTGTTCGTCGCAGCAAAACGTATTGAAGAGCTTCTAATCAGAGAGTCCTTCTCACTATATAGTGAACTACCCCCTATGGGCCCTGGTCTAAAGTAGTGCACTACTATCAGAGAAGTCCTTCTCACTATATAGTGAACTACCCCTATGGGCCCTGGTCTAATGTAGTGCACTACCCCTATGGACCCTGGTCTAAAGTAGTGCACTACTATCAGAGAGTCCTTCTCACTATATAGTGAACTACCCCCTATGGGCCCTGGTCTAAAGTAGTGCACTACTATCAGAGAGTCCTTCTCACTATATAGTGAACTACCCCCTATGGGCACTGGTCTAATGTAGTGCACTACCCCTATGGACCCTGGTCTAAAGTAGTGCACTACTATCAGAGAGTCCTTTTCACTATATAGTGAACTACCCCCTATGGGCCCTGGTCTAAAGTAGTGCACTACTATCAGAGAGTCCTTTTCACTATATAGTGAACTACCCCCTATGGGCCCTGGTCTAAAGTAGTGCACTACCCCTATGGGCCCTGGTCTAGGTATATCTCCCCGCCAGAGAACTTCTAGAAGATTTTGTTGGGTTTTTATTTCCAGCTAACAATGACAAGGTGACATTGCTGGGTTGTAATGAAACAGAGTGTCATGGTATTGTTGATAACATCAGAGAACACAGCTCTAAAAGAGATCAGATCAGGGTGTGTGTGTGTGTGTGTGTGTGTGTGTGTGTGTGTGTGTGTGTGTGTGTGTGTGTGTGTGTGTGTGTGTGTGTGTGTGTGTGTGTGTGTGTGTGTTTGAGTGTTTCACATGCATGCATGCGTGTGTGTGTAATAGGTGTGAAGTAAAAACAAAAATAGAGTCTCTCCCTTCCCTTGTCAACTCCTAATACATCAGGTGTGAAATGAACACACAAAAAACAGATGAGTTTTTCTCTCCAATCAATAAGCGCTCCGGGATTCTCTCAGTCTCATGTCTCTTTGCGTTGTCATGGTCACAGCTGACTGTTCATTATGGGTTGTTTTATCAGTGGGCCGCAGTGTTATGGTGGTAAATGTCTTTCGTTCAGCTTTCTAAACTTCAACAACAAAGACCAGGTGTGTCTGAAATGGTACCTTACTCTACATGTACTGCTAAAGTAGACCCTGTCTATAACGGTGTCCTCCAATCAGTGGGCCCTGTCCATAACGGTGTCCTCCAATCAGTGGGCCCTGTCCATAACGGTGTCCTCCAATCAGTGGGCCCTGTCCATAACGGTGTCCTCCAATCAGTGGGCCCTGTCCATAACGGTGTCCTCCAATCAGTGGGCCCTGTCCATAACGGTGTCCTCCAATCAGTGGGCCCTGTCCATAACGGTGTCCTCCAATCAGTGGGCCCTGTCCATAACGGTGTCCTCCAATCAGTGGGCCCTGTCCATAACGGTGTCCTCCAATCAGTGGGCCCTGTACATAACGGTGTCCTCCAATCAGTGGGCCCTGTCCATAACGGTGTCCTCCAATCAGTGGGCCCTGTCCATAATGGTGTCCTCCAATCAGTGGGCCCTGTCCATAACGGTGTCCTCCAATCAGTGGGCTCTGTCCATAACGGTGTCCTCCAATCAGTGGGCCCTGTCCATAACGGTGTCCTCCAATCAGTGGTCCCTGTTTTCGTAACGGTGTCCTCCAATCAGTGGGCCCTGTCCATAACGGTGTCCTCCAATCAGTGGGCCCTGTCCATAATGGTGTCCTCCAATCAGTGGGCCCTGTCCATAACGGTGTCCTCCAATCAGTGGGCCCTGTCCATAACGGTGTCCTCCAATCAGTGGGCCAAGTTCATAACGGTGTCCTCCAATCAGTGGGCCCTGTCCATAACGGTGTCCTCCAATCAGTGGGCCCTGTCCATAACGGTGTCCTCCAATCAGTGGGCCAAGTTCATAACGGTGTCCTCCAATCAGTGGGCCCTGTCCATAATGGTGTCCTCCAATCAGTGGGCACTGTCCATAACGGTGTCCTCCAATCAGTGGGCCCTGTCTATAACAGTGTCCTCCAATCAGTGGGCCCTGTCCATAACGGTGTCCTCCAATCAGTGGGCCAAGTTCATAACGGTGTCCTCCAATCAGTGGGCCCTGTCCATAACGGTGTCCTCCAATCAGTGGGCCCTGTCCATAACGGTGTCCTCCAATCAGTGGGCCAAGTTCATAACGGTGTCCTCCAATCAGTGGGCCCTGTCCATAATGGTGTCCTCCAATCAGTGGGCACTGTCCATAACGGTGTCCTCCAATCAGTGGGCCCTGTCCATAATGGTGTCCTCCAATCAGTGGGCCCTGTCTATAACGGTGTCCTCCAATCAGTGGGCCCTGTCCATAACGGTGTCCTCTAATCAGTGGGCCCTGTCCATAACGGTGTCCTCCAATCAGTGGGCCCTGTCCATAACGGTGTCCTCCAATCAGTGGGCCCTGTCCATAACGGTGTCCTCCAATCAGTGGGCCCTGTCCATAACGGTGTCCTCCAATCAGTGGGCCCTGTCCATAACGGTGTCCTCCAATCAGTGGGCCCTGTCCATAACGGTGTCCTCCAATCAGTGGGCCCTGTACATAACGGTGTCCTCCAATCAGTGGGCCCTGTACATAACGGTGTCCTCCAATCAGTGGGCCCTGTCCGTAACGGTGTCCTCCAATCAGTGGGCCCTGTCCTTAACGGTGTCCTCCAATCAGTGGGCCCTGTCCATAACGGTGTCCTCCAATCAGTGGGCCCTGTCCATAACGGTGTCCTCCAATCAGTGGGCCCTGTCCTTAACGGTGTCCTCCAATCAGTGGGCCCTGTCCATAACGGTGTCTTCCTGCATTTTCATATGTTTGCTAGATCCAGTAGAGGCCATGTAACCTGACCATACTGTAGGAGTTGGTAAGACAATGACCATACTGTAGGAGTTGGTGAGACAATGACCATACTGTAGGAGTTGGTGAGACAATGACCATACTGTAGGAGTTGCTAAGACAATGACCATACTGTAGAAGTTGGTAAGACAATGACCCTACTGTAGGAGTTGGTGAGACAATGACCATACTGTAGGAGTTGGTAAAACAATGACCATACTGTAGGAGTTGGTAAGACAATGACCATACTGTAGGAGTTGGTAAGGCAATGACCATACTGTAAGAGTTGGTAAGATAATGACCATACTGTAGGAGTTGGTAGGATAATGACCATACTGTAGGAGTTGGTGAGACAATGACCATACTGTAGGAGTTGGTGAGACAATGACCATACTGTAGGAGTTGGTAAGACAATGACCATACTGTAGGAGTTGGTGAGACAATGACCATACTGTAGGAGTTGGTGAGACAATGACCATACTGTAGGAGTTGGTAAGACAATGACCATACTGTAGGAGTTGGTAAGACAATGACCATACTGTAGGAGTTGGTAAGACAATGACCATACTGTAGGAGTTGGTGAGACAATGACCATACTGTAGGAGTTGGTAAGACAATGACCATACTGTAGGAGTTGGTAAGACAATGACCATACTGTAGGAGTTGGTGAGACAATGACTATACTGTAGGAGTTGGTAATACAATGACCATACTGTAGGAGTTGGTGAGACAATGACCATACTGTAGGAGTTGGTAAGACAATGACCATACTGTAGGAGTTGGTAAGACAATGACCATACTGTAGGAGTTGGTAAGACAATGACCATACATATCTCTCCATCTGTCTATCATTTCCCCTCTCTCTCTATCCTATCTCCTCTCCATCTCTCTATCCTATCTCCTCTCCATCTCTCTATCCTATCTCCTCTCCATCTCTCTATCCTTTCTCCTCTCCTCTATCTTTCTCCTTTGTCCTCTCTCTCTCTATCCTCTCTTCTCTCTCTCTATCCTATCTCCTCTCCATCTCTCTATCCTTTCTCCTCTCCTCTATCTTTCTCCTTTGTCCTCTCTCTCTATCCTCTCTTCTCTCTCTCTATCCTATCTCCTCACCATCTCTCTATCCTTTCTCCTCTCCTCTCCTCTATCTTTCTCCTTTGTCTTCTCTCTCTCTTTCCTATCTCCTCTCTTTCTCTCTCTCTCCATCTCTCTATCCTTTCTCCTTTGTCCTCTCTCTCTCTATCCTTTCTCTTCTCTTTCTCTATCCTATCTCCTCTCTTTCTCTCTCTCTCCATCTTTCTCCTCTTCCACACTTCTCTAGCCTTTTTCCACACAAAGGAGAGTCAGTTATCTTTCATTGAGTGAATGGTTTCAATAATGGTTTCAATAATGTGTAGTTATCTGAAATTGGTCCCATGTCAGTCATTGGCTACAGGCTCTCCTGTAGAGTCCTGATTGAATCATTCAGTTCCTTTGTCCCAGAGTGGCGTCTTCCTTCACTGCCATCTCCTATAGAAAGAAGCTGTGTTATCAGACTGCTGGAATGGGCTGATAAACTGAAGGCCTCGTCCTTTACCAACCACGTGCTCTATTTCATCAAGGTCATTTGTCTCTCTGGCCTCCTCTGAGATCTCCTCTGAGACCCTTTCTCCTGTATCTGTGCTGGGTGAACCACGGAGAACCGTATTGGATTCAATCGTAACTATCTAAGCTATAGGGAACTCTGCGTCATACTGGAAGGTGCATGTAGAGGACGATCAGAGAGTTTAAACTGACTAGAAGTGTACCGCACACACGTACGCGCAAACACCCCTAGTCTAGACTCTGTAATATAAATCACTCCTAGTCTAGACTCTGTAGTTCTGTAGTATAAATCACTCCCTAGTCTAGACTCTGTAATATAAATCACTCCCTAGACTAGACACTGTAGTATAAATCACTCCCTAGTCTAGACTCTGTAGTATAAATCACTCCCTAGTCTAGACACTGTAGTATAAATCACTCCCTAGTCTAGACACTGTAGTATAAATCACTCCCTAGTCTACTCTGTAATATAAATCACTCCTAGTCTAGACTCTGTAGTATAAATCACTCCCTAGTCTAGACTCTGTAGTATAAATCACTCCCTAGTCTAGACTCTGTAGTATAAATCACTCCCTAGTCTAGACTCTGTAATATAAATCACTCCCTAGTCTAGACACTGTAGTATAAATCACTCCCTAGTCTAGACTCTGTAGTATAAATCACTCCCTAGTCTAGACTCTGTAGTATAAATCACTCCCTAGTCTAGACTCTGTAATATAAATCACTCCCTAGTCTAGACACTGTAGTATAAATCACTCCCTAGTCTAGACTCTGTAGTATAAATCACTCCCTAGTCTAGACTCTGTAGTATAAATCACTCCCTAGTCTAGACTCTGTAGTATAAATCACTCCCTAGTCTAGACTCTGTAGTATAAATCACTCCCTAGTCTAGACTCTGTAATATAAATCACTCCCTAGTCTAGACTCTGTAGTATAAATCACTCCCTAGTCTAGACTCTGTAGTATAAATCACTCCCTAGTCTAGACTCTGTAGTATAAATCACTCCCTAGTCTAGACTCTGTAATATAAATCACTCCCTAGTCTACTCTGTAGTATAAATCACTCCCTAGTCTAGACTCTGTAGTATAAATCACTCCCTAGTCTAGACTCTGTAGTATAAATCACCCCCTAGTCTAGACTCTGTAGTATAAATCACTCCCTAGTCTACTCTGTAATATAAATCACTCCCTAGTCTACTCTGTAGTATAAATCACTCCCTAGTCTACTCTGTAATATAAATCACTCCTAGTCTAGACTCTGTAGTATAAATCACTCCCTAGTCTACTCTGTAGTATAAATCACTCCCTAGTCTACTCTGTAGTATAAATCACTCCCTAGTCTAGACTCTGTAGTATAAATCACTCCCTAGTCTAGACTCTGTAGTATAAATCACTCCCTAGTCTAGACTCTGTAGTATAAATCACTCCTAGTCTAGACTCTGTAATATAAATCACTCCCTAGTCTAGACTCTGTAGTATAAATCACTCCTAGTCTAGACTCTGTAGTATAAATCACTCCCTAGTCTAGACTCTGTAGTATAAATCACTCCCTAGTCTAGACTCTGTAGTATAAATCACTCCCTAGTCTAGACTCTGTAGTATAAATCACTCCCTAGTCTAGACTCTGTAGTATAAATCACTCCCTAGGCTAGACTCTGTAGTATAAATCACTCCCTAGTCTACTCTGTAGTATAAATCACTCCCTAGTCTAGACTCTGTAGTATAAATCACTCCCTAGTCTACTCTGTAATATAAATCACTCCCTAGTCTAGACTCTGTAGTATAAATCACTCCACTCACTCTGCCCCTCATTCCTACCTGTCTCTCATCCCTACCTGCCCCTCATCCCTACCTGCCTCTCATCCCTACCTGCCCCTCATCCCTACCTGTCTCTCATCCCTACCTGTCCCTGACCTGTCCCTCATCTCCACCTGTCCCTCATCCCTACCTGTCCCTCATCTCCACCTGTCCATTATCTCTACCTGTCCCTCATCCCTACCTGTCCATTATCTCTACCTGTCCCTCATCCCTACCTGTCTCTCATCCCTACCTGTCCCTGACCTGTCCCTCATCTCCACCTGTCCATTATCTCTACCTGTCCCTCATCCCTACCTGTCTCTCATCCCTACCTGTCCCTGACCTGTCCCTCATCTCCACCTGTCCCTCATCCCTCCTTCATCACTTGTTTCTTTGGTTCTATTTTGATACATGTTCAGTCAACAGCTTATGCTAATATATACTAATCTATCCAATCAGTGAGCCATCTGGTATGCAGTGTGTGTGTGTGTGTGTGTGTGTGTGTGTGTGTGTGTGTGTGTGTGTGTGTGTGTGTGTGTGTGTGTGTGTGTGTGTGTGTGTGTGTGTGTGTGTGTGTGTGTGTGTGTGTGTGTGTGTGTGTGTGTGTGTGTGTGTGTGTGTGTGTGTGTGTGTGTGTGTGTGTGTGTGTGTGTGTGTGTGTGTGTGTGTGTGTGTGTGTGTGTGTGTGTGTGTGTGTGTGTGTGTGTGTGTGTGTGTGTGTGTGTGTGTGTGTGTGTGTGTGTGTGTGTGTGTGTGTGTGTGTGTGTGGTGTGTGTGTGTGTGTGTGTGTGTGTGTGTGTGTGTGTGTGTGTGTGTGTGTGGTGTGTGTGTGTGGTGTGGTGTGTGTGTGTGTGTGGTGTGTGTGTGTGTGTGTGTGTGTGTGTGTGTGTGTGTGTGTGGTGTGTGTGTGTGTGTGTGTGTGTGTGTGTGTGTGTGTGTGTGTGTGTGTGTGTGTGTGTGTGTGTGTGTGTGTGTGTGTGTGTGTGTGTGTGTGTGTGTGTGTGTGTGTGTGGTGTGTGTGTGTGTGTGTGTGTGTGTGTGTGTGTGTGTGTGTGTGTGTGTGTGTGTGTGTGGTGTGTGTGTGTGTGTGTGTGTGTGTGTGTGTGTGTGTGTGTGTAGCCTCCTTAACGATCCAGCCCAGCGAACACATCATATGATGTGTTTGACTAATTGAATAAACTGAAAGGATTTTAGTGTTCGAGGGGAGTCAGATTAGCATATAGCACGCTGCTACAGTAGGTCTGATGACTGGCGTGTCCAGAGACTGTAGACCCAGTAGTCAGGACTCCAGTAACAGATCATTGACGTGTCCAGAGACTGTAGACCCAGTAGTCAGGACTCCAGTAACAGATCATTGGCGTGTCCAGAGACTGTAGACCCAGTAGTCAGGACTCCAGTAACAGATCATTGACGTGTCCAGAGACTGTAGACCCAGTAGTCAGGACTCCAGTAACAGATCACTGACGTGTCCAGAGACTGTAGACCCAGTAGTCAGGACTCCAGTAACAGATCATTGACGTGTCCAGAGACTGTAGACCCAGTAGTCAGGACTCCAGTAACAGATCACTGACGTGTCCAGAGACTGTAGACCCAGTAGTCAGGACTCCAGTAACAGATCATTGACGTGTCCAGAGACTGTAGACCCAGTAGTCAGGACTCCAGTAACAGATCACTGACGTGTCCAGAGACTGTAGACCCAGTAGTCAGGACTCCAGTAACAGATCATTGACGTGTCCAGAGACTGTAGACCCAGTAGTCAGGACTCCAGTAACAGATCATTGGCGTGTCCAGAGACTGTAGACCCAGTAGTCAGGACTCCAGTAACAGATCATTGACGTGTCCAGAGACTGTAGACCCAGTAGTCAGGACTCCAGTAACAGATCATTGACGTGTCCAGAGACTGTAGACCCAGTAGTCAGGACTCCAGTAACAGATCATTGACGTGTCCAGAGACTGTAGACCCAGTAGTCAGGACTCCAGTAACAGATCATTAGCTGTCAGAGACTGTAGACCCAGTAGTCAGGACTCCAGTAACAGATCATTAGCGTGTCCAGAGACTGTGAGCCCAGTAGTCAGGACTCCAGTAACAGATCATTGACGTGTCCAGAGACTGTAGACAGTAGTCAGGACTCCAGTAACAGATCATTGATCTAAGAGACTGTGGGCCAGTAGTCAGGACTCCAGTAACAGATCATTGGCGTGTCCAGAGACTGTAGACCCAGTAGTCAGGACTCCAGTAACAGATCATTGGCGTGTCCAGAGACTGTAGACCCAGTAGTCAGGACTCCAGTAACAGATCATTAGCGTGTCCAGACTATGGGCAGTAGTCAGGCTCCCAAAGTGACAGATCTGTGTGTGTCCAGAGACTGTGAGCCCAGTAGTCAGGACTCCCGGTAACAGATGTTGAGACTGTAGACCCAGTGTCAGGACTCCAGAGATCATTGACGTGTCCAGAGACTGTAGACCCAGTAGTCAGGACTCCAGTAACAGATCATTGACGTGTCCAGAGACTGTAGACCCAGTAGTCAGGACTCCAGTAACAGATCATTGACGTGTCCAGAGACTGTAGACCCAGTAGTCAGGACTCCAGTAACAGATCACGGCGTGTCCAGAGACTGCTGGGCCAGTTCAGGACTCAGTAACAGATCATTGACTCCAGAGACTGCACCCAGTAGTCAGATCAGTAACATCATTGATGTCCAGAGACTGTAGACCCAGTAGTCAGGATTCCCAGTAACAGATCATTGATGTCCAGAGACTGTAGACCCAGCGTAGACTCCCAGTGATCGTGTCCAGAGACTGTAAACCAGTAGTCAGGACTCCAGTAACAGATCATTGACGTGTCCAGAGACTGTAGACCCAGTAGTCAGGACTCCAGTAACAGATCATTGACGTGTCCAGAGACTGTAGACCCAGTAGTCAGGACTCCAGTAACAGATCACTGACGTGTCCAGAGACTGTAGACTTGGTAGTCAGGACTCCAGTAACAGATCATTGACGTGTCCAGAGACTGTAGACCCAGTAGTCAGGATTCCAGTAACAGATCATTGACGTCCAGAGACTGTAGACCCAGTAGTCAGGACTCCAGTAACAGATCATTGACGTGTCCAGAGACTGTGGAGCCCAGTAGTCAAGTTCCAGTAACAGATCATTGACGTGTCCAGAGACTGTAGACCCAGTAGTCAGGATTCCAGTAACAGATCATTGACGTGTCCAGAGACTGTAGACCCAGTAGTCAGGACTCCAGTAACAGATCGTGGCGTGTCCAGAGACTGTAAGGCCAGTAGTCAGGACTCCAGTAACAGATCATTGGCGTGTCCAGAGACTGTGAGCAATGAGTGAAGGACTCCAGTAACAGATCATTGGCATTAGAGACTGTAGACCCAGTAGTCAGGACTCCAGTAACAGATCATTGACGTGTCCAGAGACTGTAGACCCAGTAGTCAGGACTCCAGTAACAGATCATTGACGTGTCCAGAGACTGTAGACCCAGTAGTCAGGACTCCAGTAACAGATCATTGACGTGTCCAGAGACTGTAGACCCAGTAGTCAGGACTCCAGTAACAGATCATTGACGTGTCCAGAGACTGTAGACCCAGTAGTCAGGACTCCAGTAACAGATCATTGGCGTGTCCAGAGACTGTAGACCCAGTAGTCAGGACTCCAGTAACAGATCATTGACTTCCAGACCATCGGGCTGTAGGGGTGGCCCAGTGCTTCCAGACCATCAGGCTGTAGGGGTGGCCCAGTGCTTCCAGACCATCAGGCTGTAGGGGTGGCCCAGTGCTTCCAGACCATCGGGCTGTAGGGGTGGCCCAGTGCTTCCAGACCATCAGGCTGTAGGGGTGGCCCAGTGCTCCCAGACCATCAGGCTGTAGGGGTGGCCCAGTGCTCCCAGACCATCAGGCTGTAGGGGTGGCCCAGTGCTCCCAGACCATCGGGCTGTAGGGGTGGCCCAGTGTTCCCAGACCATTGGGCCGTAGGGGTGGCCCAGTGCTCCCAGACCATTGGGCCGTAGGGGTGGCCCAGTGCTCCCAGACCATCAGGCTGTAGGGGTGGCCCAGTGCTCCCAGACCATCAGGCTGTAGGGGTGGCCCAGTGCTCCCAGACCATCAGGCTGTAGGGGTGGCCCAGTGCTCCCAGACCATTGGCCGTAGGGGTGGCCCAGTGCTCCCAGACCATCAGGCAGTAGGGGTGGCCCAGTGCTCCCAGACCATCAGGCTGTAGGGGTGGCCCAGTGCTCCCAGACCATCAGGCTGTAGGGGTGGCCCAGTGCTCCCAGACCATCAGGCTGTAGGGGTGGCCCAGTGCTCCCAGACCATCAGGCTGTAGGGGTGGCCCAGTGCTCCCAGACCATCAGGCTGTAGGGGTGGCCCAGTGCTCCCAGACCATCAGGCTGTAGGGGTGGCCCAGTGCTCCCAGACCATCAGGCTGTAGGGGTGGCCCAGTGTTCCCAGACCATTGGGCCGTAGGGGTGGCCCAGTGCTCCCAGACCATTGGGCCGTAGGGGTGGCCCAGTGCTCCCAGACCATCAGGCTGTAGGGGTGGCCCAGTGCTCCCAGACCATCAGGCCGTAGGGGTGGCCCAGTGCTCCCAGACCATTGGGCCGTAGGGGTGGCCCAGTGCTTCATCTATTCTAATTGAATAGTTTCTCTTTTGGGAATAAAGACTGCTAAAAACCTTGTATTTTTATATAAAATGAGATGGTAGGCACATTACATCACCAACAGGATGTGGACACCTGCTCGTCGAACATCTCATTCGAAGATCATGGGCATTAATATGGAGTTGGTTCCCCATTGCTGCTATAACAGCCTCCACTCTTCTGGGAAGGTTTTCCACTAGATGTTGGAACATTGCTGCTATAACAGCCTCCCTTCTTCTGGGAAGGATTTCCACTAGATGTTGGAACATTGCTGCTATAACAGCCTCACCTTCTGGGAAGGCTTGCTGCTATAACAGCTACTCTTCTGATGATGTTGGAACATTGCTGCTATAACAGCCTCCACTCTTCTGGGAAGGCTTTCCACTAGATGTTGGAACATTACTGCTATAACAGCCTCCACTCTTCTGGGAAGGCTTTCCACTAGATGTTTGGAACATTGCTGCTATAACAGCCTCCACTCTTCTGGGCAGGCTTTCCCCAGATGTTGGAACCATTACTGCTATAACAGCCTCCATTCTTCTGGGATGTTGGAACATTGCTGCTATAACAGCCTCCACTCTTCTGGAAGGCTTTCCACTAGATGTTGAACATTGCTGCTACAACAGCCTCCCACTCTTTCCACTAGATGGAATAACAGGGAAGGCTTTCCACTAGATGTTGGAACATTGCTGCTATAACAGCCTCTCCATTCTTCTGGGAAGGCTTTCCTTGATGTTGGAACATTGCTGCTATAACAGCCTTCTTCTGGGAACTTTCAGTTGGAACATTACTTGCTATAACAGCCTCCATTCTTCTGGGAAGGCTTTCCACTAGATGTTGGAACATTACTGCTATGCCTCCATTCTTCTGGGAAGGCTTTCCACTAGTTGTTGGAGACTTTGCTCTTCTCTTGGCCTCCACTCTTCTGGGGAAGGCTTTCCACTAGATGTTGGAACATTGCTGCTATAACAGCCTCCACTCTTCTGGGAAGGCTTTCTATAGATATTGGAACATTGCTGCTATAACAGCCTCCACTCTTCTGGGAAGGCTTTCCACCAGATGTTGGAACATTGCTGCTATAACAGTACTCTTCTGGAAGGCTTTCACTAGATGTTGGAACATTGCTGCTATAACAGCCTCCATTCTTCTGGGAAGGCTTTCCACCAGATGTTGGAACATTGCTGCTATAACAGCCTACACTCTTCTGGGAAGGCTTTCACTAGATGTTGGAACATTACTGCTATAACAGCCTCCATCTTCTGGGAAGGCTTTCCACCAGATGTTGGAACATTGCTGCTGTAACAGCCTCCACTCTTCTGGGAAGGCTTTCCACTAGTTGTTGGAACATTGCTGCTATAACAGCTCACTCTTCTGGAAACTTTCCACTAGGTGTTGAAACATTTGCTGCAGGTTGCTTCCATTCAGCCACAGAGCATTAATGAGGTCAGGCACTGATGTTGGACGATTAGGCCTGGCTCGCAGTCGGCGTTCCAATTCATCCCAAAGGTGTTTCGATGGGGTTGAGGTCAGGTTATTTAGGGTTATTTCACACAGATCTGGACAAACCATTTCTGTCTGAACTAAAAAACTTTGTGCACGTGGGGCATTGTCATGCTGAAACAGGAAAGGGGCCTTCCCCAAACTGTGCCACAAAGTTGGAAGCAGAACCGTCTAGAATGTCATTGTACGCTGAAGCGTTAAGATTTCCCTTCATTGGAACTAAGGGGTCAGAACCACGAACCAACAGACCAAGACCATTATTCCTCCTCTAATTTTTTTACAGTTGGCACTATGCATGGGACAGGTAGCATATTCCTGGCATCCCGTCAAACCCTGATTTATCCGCTCAGATGGTGAAGCGTGATTCATCACTCCAGAGAAGGCGTTTCCACTGCTCCAGAGTCCCTTGGCGGAGAGCTTTACATCACTAGAGCCGACACTGGCATTGCGCATGGTGATCTTAGGCTTGTGTGCGGCTGTCAGCACAGCAATACCGGTGCAGACGTTGCTTCCAGAGGCAGTTTGGAACTCGTTGGCGAGTGTTGCAGCCGGACAGACTATTCTTATGCGCTACGGTCTTCAGCACTTGCCGGTAGAGCAGGCCAACACCATCAGGTGTCCATGTTACAGCTGGAGCAGTAGAGCAGGCCAACACCACCGGGTGTCCATGTTACAGCTGGAGCAGGCCAACACCATCAGGTGTCCATGTTACAACTGGAGCAGTAGAGCAGGCCAACACCATAAGGTGTCCATGTTACCTTCTGGACAGTAGCAGGCCAACCATCAGGTGTCCATGTTACAACTGGAGCAGTAGAACCCAGGCCAACACCATCAGGTGTCCATGTTACAACTGGAGCAGTAGAGCAGGCCAACACCATCAGGTGTCCATGTTACAGCTGGAGCAGTAGAGCAGGCCAACACCATCCAGGTGTCCATGTTACAACTGGAGCAGTAGAGCAGGCCCAGCACCATCAGGTGTCCATGTACAACTGGAGCAGTAGAGCAGGCCAACACCATCAGGTGTCCATGTTACAGCTGGAGCAGTAGAGCAGGCCAACACCATCAGGTGTCCATGTTACAACTGGAGCAGTAGAGCAGGCCAACACATCAGGTGTCCATGTTACAGCTGGAGCAGTAGAGCAGGCCAACACCATCAGGGTGTCCATGTTGTTAGCTGGAGCAGTAGAGCAGGCCAACACCATCAGGTGTCCATGTTACAACTGGAGCAGTAGAGCAGGCCAACACCCCATCAGGTGTCCATGTTGCAGCTGGAGCAGTAGAGCAGGCCAACACCATCAGGTGTCCATGTACAACTGGAGCAGTAGAGCAGGCCAACACCATCAGGTGTCCATGTTACAGCTGGAGCAGTAGAGCAGGCCAACACCATCAGGTGTCCATGTTACAGCTGGAGCAGTAGAGCAGGCCAACACCATCAGGTGTCCATGTTACAGCTGGAGCAGGGCCAACACCATCAGGTGTCCATGTTACAGCTGGAGCAGTAGAGCAGGCCAACACCATCAGGTGTCCCTGTTAGCTGGAGCAGTAGAGCAGGCCAACACCATCAGGTGTCCATGTTACAGCTGGAGCAGGCCAACACCATCAGGTGTCCATGATACAGCTTGACAGTAGCAGGCCAACACCATCAGGTGTCCAGTGTACAGCTGGAGCAGGCCAACACCATCAGGTGTCCATGTTACAGCTGGAGCAGTAGAGCAGGCCAACACCATCAGGTGTCCCTGTTACAGCTGGAGCAGTAGAGCAGGCCAACACCATCAGGTGTCCTGTTACAGCTGGAGCAGTAGAGCAGGCCACACATCAGGTGTCCCTGTTACAGCTGGAGCAGTAGAGGCAGGCCAGCACCATCAGGTGTCCATGTTACAGCTGGAGCAGTAGAGCAGGCCAGCACCATCAGGTGTCCCTGTTACAGCTGGAGCAGTAGAGCAGGCCAACACCATCAGGTGTCCCTGTTAGAGCTGGAGCAGTAGAGCAGGCCAACACCATCAGGTGTCCCTGTTACAGCTGGAGCAGTAGAGCAGGCCAACACCATCAGGTGTCCCTGTTACAGCTGGAGCAGTAGAGCAGGCCAACACCACCAGGTGTCCCTGTTACAGCTGGAGCAGTAGAGCAGGCCAACACCATCAGGTGTCCCTGTTACAGCTGGAGCAGTAGAGGCAGGCCAACACCATCAGGTGTCCATGTTACAGCTGGAGCAGTAGAGCAGGCCAACACCATCAGGTGTCCCTGTTACAGCTGGAGCAGTAGAGCAGGCCAACACCATCAGGTGTCCATGTTACAACTGGAGCAGTAGAGCAGGCCAACACCATCAGGTGTCCATGTTACAGCTGAGCAGTAGAGCAGGCCAACCCATCAGGTGTCCCTGTTACAGCTGGAGCAGTAGAGCAGGCCAACACCATCAGGTGTCCTGTTACAGCTGGAGCAGAGACAGGCCAACACCATCAGGTGTCCATGTTACAGCTGGAGCAGGCCAACACCATCAGGTGTCCATCATACAGCTGGAGCAGTAGAGCAGGCCAACACCATCAGGTGTCCATGTTACGGGTGTCTGGAGCAGGCCAACACCATCAGGTGTCCATGTTACAGCTGGAGCAGTAGAGCAGGCCAACACCATCAGGTGTCCCTGTTACAGCTGGCAGCAGTAGAGCAGGCCAGGCCACACCATCAGGTGTCCCTGTTACAGCTGGAGCAGTAGAGCAGGCCAACACCATCAGGTGTCCATGTTACAGCTGGAGCAGTAGAGCAGGCCAACACCATCAGGTGTCCCTGTTACAGCTGGAGCAGTAGAGCAGGCCAACACCATCAGGTGTCCCTGTTACAGCTGGAGCAGTAGAGCAGGCCAACACCATCAGGGTGTCCCTGTTACAGCTGGAGCAGTAGAGCAGGCCAACACCATCAGGTGTCCCTGTTACAGCTGGAGCAGTAGAGCAGGACAACACCATCAGGTGTCCCTGTTACAGCTGGAGCAGTAGAGCAGGCCAAATACCATCAGGTGTCCATGTTACAGTGCTGGAGCAGTAGAGCAGGCCAACACCATTAAGGGTCAAATGAATTAGCTAATTACTTTGACTCATCCACTTCTTTAGAAGTTAGTGTATTTTCTCTGATGGTTGTCAAGCCAATCACTCCCGATAGTCTCATGTTTATATTTTAGTCATCTACAGACACTCTTATCCAGAGTGACTTACAATTAGTGCATTCGTCTTAAGATAGGTAGGTGAGACAACCACATACCACACAGGAAGTAAACATGACTTTTTAAATAAAAGGTCTCAGGAAGGTTACTTATCATGCAAGCAGAGTTCACCGACCCACCTCTGTTTAAACAAGCATAAGGCTAACCCGCCTCGAACCCCAGGAGAGAATATATCATTTTAAAGCCAGACTGCTTCACTCTTGTAGGCCAAGAGCTGCCCTTCATCGGTAATATATACCCCCAAGCAGTGCTCTCTGGGAAGGCAGAAATAAGCCATGTCCATTTTCTTGTAAAAGTGTGATGAAAGTTTGAATTGGAACTGAAGTGGAGTCAGTAGGGCGGCGTGGATGTGCCGAGGAAGGTTGGATTAGAGTGCAGGGCATTGAGGCTAAAGCCTTTGAATGTATAAACATACTGTCAATCCTATGAACAGAAAAATCTTCACCGTTGGTAACATGAGTGTTGAAGGGGCAAGCGTGTCAATTTAACAACATACAATGATTACGTTGAATAACATCACCATGGTAACATGAGTGTTGAAGGGCAAACGTGTCAATTTAACATAACATACAATGATTACGTTGAATAACATCACCATGGTAACATGAGTGTTGAAGGGCAAAACGTGACAATTTAACATAACTTACAATGATTACGTTGAATAACATCACCATGGTAACATGAGTGTTGAAGGACAAACGTGACAATTTAACTTAACATACAATGATTGTGTGAATAACATCACCATGGTAACATGAGTGTTGAAGGACAAACGTGAATTTAACTTTAACATACAATGATTACGTTGAATAACATCACCATGGTAACATGAGTGTTGAAGGGCAAACGTGACAATTTAACTTAACATACAATGATTACGTTGAATAATAATAACATCACCATGGTAACATGAGTGTCGAAGGGCAAACGTGTCAATTTAACATAACATACAATGATTACGTTGAATAACATCACCATGGTAACATGAGTGTCGAAGGGCAACGTGACAATTTAACATAACATACAATGATTACGTTGAATAACATCACCATGGTAACATGAGTGTCGAAGGGCAAACGTGACAATTTAACATAACATACAATGATTACGTTGAATAACATCACCATGGTAACATGAGTGTTGAAGGGCAACGTGACAATTTAACATAACATACAATGATTACGTTGAATAACATCACCATGGTAACATGAGTGTCGAAGGGCAAACGTGTCAATTTAACTTAACATACAATGATTACGTTGAATAACATCACCATGGTAACATGAGTGTCGAAGGGCAAACGTGTCAATTTAACATAACATACAATGATTACGTTGAATAACATCACCATGGTAACATGAGTGTCGAAGGGCAAACGTGTCAATTTAACTTAACATACAATGATTACGTTGAATAACATCACCATGGTAACATGAGTGTTGAAGGGCAAACGTGACAATTTAACTTAACATACAATGATTACGTTGAATAACATCACCATGGTAACATGAGTGTCGAAGGGCAAACGTGACAATTTAACTTAACATACAATGATTACGTTGAATAACATCACCATGGTAACATGAGTGTCAAGGGCAAAAAAAATACATTTAGATGGGAATTCCACTTGGTTGGTTACTACATGATTCCACATGTGTTATTTAATAGTTTTGATGTCTTCACTATTATTCTACAATGTAGAAAATAGTACAAATAAAGAAAAACCCTTGAATGAGTAGATGTGTCCAAACTTTAGACAGGTACATGCATATATATATATAGATATACATTCACACGTACACAGTATCTCTTGGCTAGATGTCAGGAAGGATACAGTAGGTCACCTTCACACCATAACCAGCTACTCAAGGGCCCTGAGATGAAAGACTGACACTGTCTAATGCATGAAATCAAACAGCGAAGGCTCCCCTCCCTTCACCCCACCATTCCTCTCCTCCTTCACCCCGCCATTCCTCTCCTCCTTCACCCCGCCATTCCTCTCCTCCTTCACCCCCGCCATTCCTCTCCTCCTTCACCCCGCCATTCCTCTCCTCCTTCACCCCACCATTCGTCTCCTCCTTCACCCCGCCATTCCTCTCCTCCTTCAACCCGCCATTCCTCTCCTCCTTCACCCCCGCCATTCCTCTCCTCCTTCACCCCGCCATTCCTCTCCTCCTTCACCCCGCCATTCCTCTCCTCCTTCACCCCTCCATTCCTCTCCTCCTTCACCCCACCATTCCTCTCCTCCTTCACCCCACCATTCCTCTCCTCCTTCACCCCGCCATTCCTCTCCTCCTTCAACCCGCCATTCCTCTCCTCCTTCACCCCGCCATTCCTCTCCTCCTTCACCCCGCCATTCCTCTCCTCCTTCACCCCGCCATTCCTCTCCTCCTTCACCCCGCCATTCCTCTCCTCCTTCACCCCGCCATTCCTCTCCTCCTTCAAGCAATCACCCAAGTGTCACCCCGAAGCAAAAAAAAGTCTGAATATTAATTTAATTATCACACTTCATTAAACTGTCTAGCCGTGTCTCTTCCTCAACAAAGAGACAGTCCTCTTTTTAAAAGCAAGCCATTATGCTCTGAGCATTATGTAATAGTACCTAGGCAACTAAAGGAGAGGGCCCACTGGGCACAAACATCAGTTCGACGTTGAGTTCACCATGTCATTTAGTTTAAACGTTGGTTGAAAAATAAAATTATTACGTTGAAGCGTTTTTTTAAAAATCCAACCAGTTTTCTATGTTGATTCAACATCATCACAATACATGTTTTTGTTGTGAAATTACATGGAAACAAAAGTTGATTCAAACAGTTTTTGTCTAGTGCACCTTCTAGAGAGCATTCCTTGGGAGGGTGGGGTCTAGTTCATCTCTCTGGGAGGGGTGGGGTCTAGTTCATCTCTCTGGGAGGGTGGGGTCTAGTTCATCTCTCTCTGGGAGGGTGGGGGTCTAGTTCATCTCTCTCTGGGAGGGTGGGGTCTAGTTCATCTCTCTCTGGGAGGGTGGGTCTAGTTCATCTCTCTCTGGGAGGGTGGGGTCTAGTTCATCTCTCTCTGGGAGGGTGGGGTCTAGTTCATCTCTCTCTGGGAGGGTGGGGTCTAGTTCATCTCTCTCTGGGAGGGTGGGGTCTAGTTCATCTCTCTGGGAGGGTGGGGTCTAGTTCATCTCTCTCTGGGAGGGTGGGGTCTAGTTCATCTCTCTGGGAGGGGTGGGGTCTAGTTCATCTCTCTCTGGGAGGGTGGGGTCTAGTTCATCTCTCTCTGGGAGGGTGGGGTCTAGTTCATCTCTCTCTGGGAGGGTGGGGTCTAGTTCATCTCTCTCTGGGAGGGTGGGGTCTAGTTTGTCTCTCTCTGGGAGGGTGGGGTCTAGTTCATCTCTCTGGGAGGTGGGGGGTCTAGTTCATCTCTCTCTGGGAGGGTGGGGTCTAGTTCATCTCTCTGGGAGGGTGGGGTCTAGTTTGTCTCTCTGGGAGGGTGGGGTATAGTTCATCTCTCTGGGGGGGTGGGGTCTAGTTTGTCTCTCTGGGAGGGTGGGGTCTAGTTCATCTCTCTGGGAGGGTGGGGTCTAGTTCATCTCTCTGGGAGGGTGGGTTCTAGTTCATCTCTCTCTGGGAGGGTGGGGTCTAGTTCATCTCTCTGGGAGGGTGGGGTCTAGTTCATCTCTCTCTGGGAGGGTGGGGTCTAGTTTGTCTCTCTGGGAGGGTGGGGTCTAGTTCATCTCTCTGGGAGGGTGGGGTCTAGTTCATCTCTCTGGGAGGGTGGGGTCTAGTTCATCTCTCTGGGAGGGTGGGGTCTAGTTCATCTCTCTCTGGGAGGGTGGGGTCTAGTTTGTCTCTCTGGGAGGGTGGGGGTCTAGTTCATCTCTCTGGGAGGGTGGGGTCTAGTTCATCTCTCTGGGAGGGTGGGGTCTAGTTCATCTCTCTGGGAGGGTGGGGTCTAGTTTGTCTCTCTGTAAGGGTGGGGTCTAGTTCATCTCTCTCTGGGAGGGTGGGGTCTAGTTCATCTCTCTGGAAGGGTGGGGTCTAGTTCATCTCTCTGGAAGGGTGGGGTCTAGTTCATCTCTCAGGAAGGGTGGGGTCTAGTTCATCTCTCTGGAAGGGTGGGGTCTAGTTCATCTCTCTGGAAGGGTGGGGTCTAGTTCATCTCTCTGGAAGGGTGGGGTCTAGTTCATCTCTCTGGGAGGGTGGGGTCTAGTTCATCTCTCTGGGAGGGTGGGGTCTCGTTCATCTCTCTGGGAGGGTGGGGTCTAGTTCATCTCTCTCTGGGAGGGTGGGGTCTAGTTCATCTCTCTGGGAGGGTGGGGTCTAGTTCATCTCTCTCTGGGAGGGTGGGGTCTAGTTCATCTCTGGGAGGGTGGGGTCTAGTTCATCTCTCTCTGGGAGGGTGGGGTCTAGTTCATCTCTCTCTGGGAGGGTGGGGTCTAGTTCATGTCTCTGGGAGGGTGGGGTCTAGTTCATCTCTCTGGGAGGGTGGGGTCTAGTTCATGTCTCTGGGAGGGTGGGGTCTAGTTCATCTCTCTGGGAGGGTGGGGTCTAGTTCATGTCTCTGGGAGGGTGGGGTCTAGTTCATCTCTCTGGGGGGGTGGGGTGTCTAGTTCATCTCTCTGGGAGGGTGGGGTCTAGTTCATGTCTCTGGGAGGGTGGGGTCTAGTTCATGTCTCTGGGAGGGTGGGGTCTAGTTCATGTCTCTGGGAGGGTGGGGTCTAGTTCATCTCTCTGGGAGGGTGGGGTCTAGTTCATGTCTCTGGGAGGGTGGGGTCTAGTTCATCTCTCTCTGGGAGGGTGGGGTCTAGTTAATCTCTCTGGGAGGGTGGGGTCTAGTTCATGTCTCTGGGAGGGTGGGGTCTGGTTCATCTCTCTGGGAGGGTGGAGGGAGGTCTGGTTCATGTCTCTGGGAGGGTGGGGTCTCGTTCATGTCTCTGGGAGGGTGGGGTCTAGTTCATGTCTCTGGGAGGGTGGGGTCTGGTTCATCTCTCTGGGAGGGTGGAGGGAGGTCTGGTTCATGTCTCTGGGAGGGTGGGGTCTCGTTCATCTCTCTGGGAGGGTGGAGGGAGGTCTGGTTCATGTCTCTGGGAGGGTGGGGTCTGGTTCATCTCTCTGGGAGGGGGTGGAGGGAGGTCTGGTTCATGTCTCTGGGAGGGTGGGGTCTGGTTCATCTCTCTGGGAGGGTGGAGGGAGGTCTGGTTCATGTCTCTGGGAGGGTGGGGTCTGGTTCATGTCTCTGGGAGGGTGGAGGGAGGTCTGGTTCATCTCTGGGAGGGTGGGGTCTGGTTCATCTCTGGGAGGGTGGAGGGAGGTTATCTGAGATATTTAGTTTCTACCTTCCTCAATGTTTGAAGGATCAACAATTGTTATGTTGATTCTGCTCGTATCTTGAGATGAACTAGTTAATGAGATTGAAATAAACTAGTTAAGAAGCTGAGATTTAAAGTTATTTTATAGAAATAGATCTTGCCTCTCCCTGAACAGCAGGAACCACATTGTACAGTCAACTTCTTGACTTTGGTGGCACCATTTACAAGATCTCGGCAGCCACTAATCTGAAACCTTTGGATGCCGCCCGCCATTGTTTTTATCACAGGTGACAGTTTTAATACTCATCACTACATCCTGTATCTGGTCCTCATTAAAGTCCCGTAGATCACTTCCTACTCATCACTATATCCTGTATCTGGTCCTCATTAAAGTCCAGTAGATCACTTCCTACTCATCACTACATCCTGTATCTGGTCCTCATTAAAGTCCAGTAGATCACTTCCTACTCATCACTACATCCTGTATCTGGTCCTCATTAAAGTCCCGTAGATCACTTCCTACTCATCACTACATCCTGTATCTGGTCCTCATTAAAGTCCCGTAGATCACTTCCTACTCATCACTATATCCTGTATCTGGTCGTCATTAAAGTCCAGTAGATCACTTCCTACTCATCACTATATCCTGTATCTGGTCATCATTAAAGTCCAGTAGATCACTTCCTACTCATCACTACATCCTGTATCTGGTCCTCATTAAAGTCCCGTAGATCACTTCCTACTCATCACTACATCCTGTATCTGGTCCTCATTAAAGTCCAGTAGATCACTTCCTACTCATCACTACATCCTGTATCTAAAGGTTGATTGGTCCTCATTAAAGTCTCGTAGATCACTTCATTATTTCCTTTCTGGTTTACAAAGCTCTAATATACAAGCTTCTGACTTACCTAACTTGTTAAAGTATAAAAACATGATACCAAATACTTGTTATTGTGTCTTGTAGTTTTTATCACGCCCTGATGTTTCACCTGTCTTTGTGATTGTCCAGGTTTCCTCCAGGTTTCCTGTCTCTCTGTGCCAGTTCGTCTTGTTTCCCCCGTTAATTCACAGTGTATTTATCCCTGTGTTTCCTGTCTCTCTGTGCCAGTTCGTTCTGTTTTCCCCGTTAGTTCACAGTGTATTTATCCCTATGTTTCCTGTCTCTCTGTGCCGGTTCGTTCTGTTTCCCCCGTTAGTTCACAGTGTATTTATCCCTGTGTTTCCTGTCTCTCTGTGCCAGTTCGTTCTGTTTCCCCCGTTAGTTCACAGTGTATTTATCCCTGTGTTTCCTGTCTCTCTGTGCCAGTTCGTCCTGTTTTCGTCGTTAGTTCAGTGTATTTATCTCTGTGTTTCCTGTCTCTCTGTGCCAGTTCGTTCTGTTTCCCCCGTTAGTTCAGTGTATTTATCCCTATGTTTCCTGTCTCTATGTGCCAGTGTATTTATCCCTGTGTTTCCTGTCTCTCTGTGCCGGTTCGTTCTGTTTCCCCCGTTAGTTCACAGTGTATTTATCCCTGTGTTTCCTGTCTCTCTGTGCCAGTTCGTTCTGTTTCCCCCGTTAGTTCACAGTGTATTTATCCCTGTGTTTCCTGTCTCTCTGTGCCAGTTCGTTCTGTTTTCGTCGTTAGTTCACAGTGTATTTATCCCTGTGTTTCCTGTCTCTCTGTGCCAGTTCGTTCTGTTTTCGTCGTTAGTTCACAGTGTATTTATCCCTGTGTTTCCTGTCTCTCTGTGCCAGTTCGTTCTGTTTCCCCCGTTAGTTCACAGTGTATTTATCCCTGTGTTTCCTGTCTCTCTGTGCCAGTTCGTTCTGTTTTCGTCGTTAGTTCACAGTGTATTTATCCCTGTGTTTCCTGTCTCTCTGTGCCAGTTCGTTCTGTTTTCGTCGTTAGTTCACAGTGTATTTATCCCTGTGTTTCCTGTCTCTCTGTGCCAGTTCGTCCTGTTTTCGTCATTAGATCACAGTGTATTTATCCCTGTGTTTCCTGTCTCTCTGTGCCAGTTCGTCCTGTTTTCCCCGTTAGTTCACAGTGTATTTATCCCTATGTTTCCTGTCTCTCTGTGCCAGTTCGTCCTGTTTTCCCCGTTAGTTCACAGTGTATTTATCCCTGTTTCCTGTCTCTCTGTGCCAGTTCGTCCTGTTTTCCCCGTTAGTTCACAGTGTATTTATCCCTATGTTTCCTGTCTCTCTGTGCCAGTTCGTCCTGTTTTCCCCGTTAGTTCACAGTGTATTTATCCCTATGTTTCCTGTCTCTCTGTGCCAGTTCGTCCTGTTTTCCCCGTTAGTTCACAGTGTATTTATCCCTGTGTTTCATGTCTCTCTGTGCCAGTTCGTCCTGTTTTCCCCGTTAGTTCACAGTGTATTTATCCCTATGTTTCCTGTCTCTCTGTGCCAGTTCGTCCTGTTTTCCCCGTTAGTTCACAGTGTATTTATCCCTGTGTTTCCTGTCTCTCTGTGCCAGTTCGTCCTGTTTTCCCCGTTAGTTCACAGTGTATTTATCCCTGTGTTTCCTGTCTCTCTGTGCCAGTTCGTCCTGTTTTCCCCGTTAGTTCACAGTGTATTTATCCCTGTGTTTCCTGTCTCTCTGTGCCAGTTCGTCTTGTTTCCCCCGTTAGTTCACAGTGTATTTATCCCTGTGTTTCCTGTCTCTCTGTGCCAGTTCGTTCTGTTTTCGTCGTTAGTTCACAGTGTATTTATCCCTGTGTTTCCTGTCTCTCTGTGCCAGTTCGTCTTGTTTCCCCGTTAGTTCACAGTGTATTTATCCCTGTGTTTCCTGTCTCTCTGTGCCAGTTCGTCTTGTTTCCCCCGTTAGTTCACAGTGTATTTATCCCTGTGTTTCCTGTCTCTCTGTGCCAGTTCGTCTTGTTTCCCCCGTTAGTTCACAGTGTATTTATCCCTGTGTTTCATGTCTCTCTGTGCCAGTTCGTCTTTTCTTGCCAACCTAGCTCCTATTTTTTCCCAGTTTCTGTTTTTTCCTAGCCCTCCTGGTTTTGAGCCTTGCCTGTTATGACGCCGAATCCGCCTGCCTGACAACTGTTTGGACTCTGACCTGGTTGATGACCTCTCGCCTGTCCTGACCTCTCGCCTGCCTATCCACGGGTACTGTTTGGACTCTGACCTGGTTGATGACCTCTCGCCTGTCCTGACCTCTCGCCTGCCTATCCACGGGTACTGTTTGGACTCTGACCTGGTTGATGACCTCTCGCCTGTCCTGACCTCTCGCCTGCCTATCCACGGGTACTGTTTGGACTCTGACCTGGTTGATGACCTCTCGCCTGTCCTGACCTCTCGCCTGCCTATCCACGGGTACTGTTTGGACTCTGACCTGGTTGATGACCTCTCGCCTGTCCTGACCTCGAGCCTGCCTATCCACGGGTACTGTTTGGACTCTGACCTGGTTGATGAACTCTCGCCTGTCCCCGACCTGCCTTTTGCCTACTCCCTTTCGGTATAATAAATATTGGAGCTCAACCATCTGCCTCCTGAGTTTGCATTTGGGTCTCGCCTTGTGCCCTTGTAGTTTCACCTTGTTGTTACATCCTCATGGCACCATTGGAAATGAGGCTCTGGTCTCAACTGGTCTCCTCTAATTAAAATCACAGTTAATAAAAACAAGAGAGTTGAGAGAGACTCAGTTGTCACTTCTTTTTAAAAATCGAGTTACTTTGTGCCGCAGAGGGCCGTCTGCGACACCCTCAGGTGTCAATCTAAAGAGAAGGACGAGAGAGAGGGAGAGCGTAGAACAATCAACTGACATATCAATCTGAAACTTATTTTAGAGAGACGCTTCCCACCTCACCTCGTCTCACCTTGTCTCACCTCACCTCGTGTCACCTCGTCTCACCTCGTCTCACCTCACCTCGTCTCACCTGACCTCGTCTCACCTCACCTCACCTCACCTCGTCTCACCTCACCTCGTCTCACCTCACCTCGTCTCACCTCACCTCGTCTCACCTCACCTCGTCTCACCTCGTCTCATCTCACCTCGTCTCACCTCCCACCTCGTCTCACCTCACCTCGTGTCACCTCGTCTCACCTCACCTCACCTCGTCTCACCTCCCACCTCACCTCGTCTCACCTCACCTCGTCTCACCTCACCTCGTCTCACCTCACCTCGTCTCACCTCACCTCGTCTCACCTGACCTCGTCTCACCTGACCTCGTCTCACCTCACCTCGTCTCACCTCACCTCACCTCACCTCACCTCGTCTCACCTCACATTCTTTACCTAAGAGGAGAGGGATGACAGAAATGTAATTTCTCTCTCTCGTGTATCTCTGCTGTTGAGGTGTGACTGCAGGATGAAAGGATGGCATTAACTGGATTCACTCTGAGGATCCTCTCAGATAATGAACTCAAACAGACTCCCAGATGTCTTGCATGGGAATAATCTGCACTTATTTTGCCCCGCAGAACGTTGCATACGTGTAGTTCATTCTGATTAAAACACTATGAGACATCTCTAGTAATGGAGAAAAAAAAGTTTATACCCAAAACGCACTTCAGCCCAGTTTAAACACGAAAAGGAGAATCAGTTGAAATATCCTGGGGTTAAGGAATGTTCTCTGGACATCTCTAGTAATCTCTAGTAATCTCTGGACATCTCTAGTAATCTCTAGTAATCTCTAGTCATCTCTAGTAATCTCTGGACATCTCTAGTAATCTCTGGACATCTCTAGTAATCTCTGGACATCTCTAGTAATCTCTGGACATCTCTAGTAATCTCTAGTAATCTCTAGTAATCTCTAGTAATCTCTGGACATCTCTAGTAATCTCTAGTAATCTCTAGTAATCTCTGGACATCTCTAGTAATCTCTAGTAATCTCTAGTAATCTCTAGTAATCTCTAGTAATCTCTGGACATCTCTAGTAATCTCTGGACATCTCTAGTAATCTCTGGACATCTCTAGTAATCTCTGGACATCTCTAGTAATCTCTGGACATCTCTAGTAATCTCTAGTAATCTCTAGTAATCTCTAGTAATCTCTAGTAATCTCTGGACATCTCTAGTAATCTCTAGTAATCTCTAGTAATCTCTAGTCATCTCTAGTAATCTCTAGTAATCTCTGGACATCTCTAGTAATCTCTAGTAATCTCTAGTAATCTCTAGTAATCTCTGGACATCTCTAGTAATCTCTAGTAATCTCTGGACATCTCTAGTAATCTCTAGTAATCTCTAGTAATCTCTAGTAATCTCTGGACATCTCTAGTAATCTCTGGACATCTCTAGTAATCTCTGGACATCTCTAGTAATCTCTAGTAATCTCTAGTAATTTCTAGTAATCTCTAGTAATCTCTGGACATCTCTAGTAATCTCTAGTAATCTCTAGTAATCTCTAGTAATCTCTAGTAATTTCTAGTAATCTCTAGTAATCTCTAGTAATCTCTAGTAATCTCTGGACATCTCTAGTAATCTCTGGACATCTCTAGTAATCTCTGGACATCTCTAGTAATCTCTGGACATCTCTAGTAATCTCTGGACATCTCTAGTAATCTCTAGACATCTCTAGTAATCTCTAGTAATCTCTAGTAATCTCTAGTAATCTCTAGTAATCTCTGGACATCTCTAGTAATCTCTAGTAATCTCTAGTAATCTCTAGTAATCTCTGGACATCTCTAGTAATCTCTAGTAATCTCTAGTAATCTCTAGTAATCTCTAGTAATCTCTGGACATCTCTAGTAATCTCTAGTAATCTCTAGTAATCTCTGGACATCTCTAGTAATCTCTGGACATCTCTAGTAATCTCTGGACATCTCTAGTAATCTCTAGTAATCTCTAGTAATCTCTAGTAATTTCTAGTAATCTCTAGTAATCTCTAGTAATCTCTAGTAATCTCTAGTAATCTCTAGTAATTTCTAGTAATCTCTAGTAATCTCTAGTAATCTCTAGTAATCTCTAGTAATTTCTAGTAATCTCTAGTAATCTCTAGTAATTTCTAGTAATCTCTAGTAATCTCTAGTAATCTCTAGTAATCTCATGGCAAGTGGGAAACAGGGGGAGATACTGTCACCTCAACTTCACGTCATGTCACCTTGGCGTAATATACCAGCCCCCTCTACTGGTCACATGTAGACATGACAACCAGTTCACAGGGTTCCCATCTGAGGGTCTCCTAGTATTATAGTGGGCAGCTTTGACTTCTAGGAATGTGACGTTGTACCAACCTGTCACTTCAGTTGTCAGTAGCTCCCCTGTGTTCCTATTCATCATTATAGCTACATCTGTTCTTCAGACATTAGGAGTCTGTGACAGTTAACTCCTTCTATCTCTCAACCAAACACACTGACAGGGAGAGGGGCCACTGTGGCAGTAAACACGTTCTCCCGTACCAGACACAGAGACTGGCCTGTCATACCAGACTCTGATACACAGGGACTGGCATGTCATACTAGACTCTGATACACAGAGACTGGCCTGTCAAACCAGACACAGAGACTGGCCTGTCATACCAGACGAGAGACTGGCCTGTCATACCAGACACAGAGACTGGCCTGTCATACCAGACTCTGATACACAGAGACTGGCCTGTCATACCAGACACAGATACACAGAGACTGGCCTGTCAAACCAGACTCTGATACACAGAGACTGGCCTGTCATACCAGACTCTGATACACAGAGACTGGCCTGTCATACCAGACTATGATACACAGAGACTGGCCTGTCATACTAGACTCTGATACACAGAGACTGGCCTGTCATACCAGACACAGAGGCTGGCCTGTCATACTAGACTCTGATACACAGAGACTGGCATGTCATACTAGACTCTGATACACAGAGACTGGCATGTCATACTAGACTCTGATACACAGAGACTGGCCTGTCATACCAGACTCTGATACACAGAGACTGGCCTGTCATACCAGACTCTGATACACAGAGACTGGCCTGTCATACCAGACTCTGATACACAGAGACTGGCCTGTCATACCAGACTCTGATACACAGAGACTGGCCTGTCATACCAGACACAGAGACTGGCCTGTCATACCAGACTCTGATACACAGAGACTGGCCTGTCATACCAGACTCTGATACACAGAGACTGGCCTGTCATACCATACACAGAGACTGGCCTGTCATACCAGACTCTGATACACAGAGACTGGCCTGTCATACCATACACAGAGACTGGCCTGTCATACCAGACTATGATACACAGAGACTGGCCTGTCATACCAGACACAGAGACTGGCCTGTCATACCAGACTATGATACACAGAGACTGGCCTGTCATACCAGACTATGATACACAGAGACTGGCCTGTCATACCAGACACAGAGACTGGCCTGTCATACCAGACACAGAGACTGGCCTGTCATACCAGACACAGAGACTGGCCTGTCATACCAGACACAGAGACTGGCCTGTCATACCAGACACAGAGACTGGCCTGTCATACCAGACACAGAGACTGGCCTGTCATACCAGACAGAGACTGGCCTGTCATACCAGACACAGAGACTGGCCTGTCATACCAGACACATAGGCTGGCATGTCATACCAGACACAGAGACTGGCCTGTTATACCAGACTCTGATACACAGAGACTGGCCTGTCATACTAGACTCTGATACACAGAGACTGGCCTGTCATACCAGACTCTGATACACAGAGACTGGCCTGTCATACCAGACTCTGATACACAGAGACTGGCCTGTCATACCAGACACAGAGACTGGCCTGTCATACCAGACACAGAGACTGGCCTGTCATACCAGACGCAGAGACTGGCCTGTCATACCAGACACAGAGACTGGCATGTCATACCAGACACAGAGACTGGCCTGTTATACCAGACTCTGATACACAGAGACTGGCCTGTCATACTAGACTCTGATACACAGAGACTGGCCTGTCATACCAGACTCTGATACACAGAGACTGGCCTGTCATACCAGACTCTGATACACAGAGACTGGCCTGTCATACCAGACACAGAGACTGGCCTGTCATACCAGACACAGAGACTGGCCTGTCATACCAGACACAGAGACTGGCCTGTCATACCAGACTCTGATACACAGAGACTGGCCTGTCATACCAGACACAGATACACAGAGACTGGCCTGTCAAACCAGACTCTGATACACAGAGACTGGCCTGTCATACCAGACTCTGATACACAGAGACTGGCCTGTCATACCAGACACAGATACACAGAGACTGGCCTGTCAAACCAGACTCTGATACACAGAGACTGGCCTGTCATACCAGACTCTGATACACAGAGACTGGCCTGTCATACCAGACTATGATACACAGAGACTGGCCTGTCATACCAGACTCTGATACACAGAGACTGGCCTGTCATACCATACACAGAGACTGGCCTGTCATACCATACACAGGGACTGGCCTGTCATACCAGACTCTGATACACAGAGACTGGCCTGTCATACCAGACTATGATACACAGAGACTGGCCTGTCATACCAGACACAGAGACTGGCCTGTCATACCAGACTCTGATACACAGAGACTGGCCTGTCATACCAGACTATGATACACAGAGACTGGCCTGTCATACCAGACACAGAGACCGGCCTGTCATACCAGACTCTGATACACAGAGACTGGCCTGTCATACCAGACACAGATACACAGAGACTGGCCTGTCAAACCAGACTCTGATACACAGAGACTGGCCTGTCATACCAGACTCTGATACACAGAGACTGGCCTGTCATACCAGACACAGAGACTGGCCTGTCATACCAGACACAGAGACTGGCCTGTCATACCAGACACAGAGACTGGCCTGTCATACCAGACTCTGATACACAGAGACTGGCCTGTCATACCAGACTCTGATACACAGAGACTGGCCTGTCATACCAGACACAGAGACTGGCCTGTCATACCAGACACAGAGACTGGCCTGTCATACCAGACACAGAGACTGGCCTGTCATACCAGACACAGTCTGTCTGTATGGTTCTGAACCTCCTCTGTTCTATTCTCTCTCTCTGTCTGTATGGTTCTGAACCCCCTCTGTTCTGTTCTCTATCTATCTATATGGTTCTATCTATCTATATGGTTCTGAACCCCTTCTGTTCGGTTCTGAACCTCCTCTGTTCTATTCTCTCTCTCTGTCTGTATGGTTCTGAACCCCCTCTGTTCTATTCTCTCTCTCTGTCTGTATGATTCTGAACCCCCTCTGTTCTATTCTCTCTCTGTCTGTATGGTTCTGAACCTCCTCTGTTCTATTCTCTCTCTGTCTGTATGGTTCTGAACCTCCTCTGTTATATTCTCTCTCTCTGTCTGTATGGTTCTGAACCCCCTCTGTTCTATTCTCTCTCTCTCTGTCTGTATGGTTCTGAACCTCCTCTGTTATATTCTCTCTCTCTGTCTGTATGGTTCTGAACCCCCTCTGTTCTATTCTCTCTCTCTCTGTCTGTATGGTTCTGAACCTCCTCTGTTCTATTCTCTCTCTCTGTCTGTATGGTTCTGAACCGCCTCTGTTCTGTTCTCTATCTATCTATATGGTTCTATCTATCTATATGGTTCTGAACCGCCTCTGTTCTGTTCTCTATCTATCTATATGGTTCTATCTATCTATATGGTTCTGAACCGCCTCTGTTCTGTTCTCTATCTATCTATATGGTTCTGAACCCCCTCTATTCTGTTCTCTATCTATCTATATGGTTCTGAACCTTCTCTGTTCTGTTCTCTATCTATCTATATGGTTCTGAACCCCTCTGTTCTGTTCTCTATCTATCTATATGGTTCTGAACCCCTCTATTCTGTTCTCTATCTATCTATATGGTTCTGAACCTTCTCTGTTCTGTTCTCTATTTATCTATGTGGTTCTGAACCCCTCTGTTCTGTTCTCTATCTATCTGTATGGTTCTGACCCCTTCTGTTCTGTTCTGAACCTCCTCTGTTCTGTTCTCTATCTATCTATATGGTTCTGAACCCCTCTGTTCTGTTCTCTATTTATCTATGTGGTTCTGAACCCCTCTGTTCTGTTCTCTATCTATCTGTATGGTTCTGACCCCTTCTGTTCTGTTCTGAACCTCCTCTGTTCTGTTCTCTATCTATCTATATGGTTCTGAATCTTCTCTGTTCTGTTCTCTATCTATCTATATGGTTCTGAACCCCCTCTGTTCTGTTCTCTATCTATCTATATGGTTCTGAACCCCCTCTGTTCTGTTCTCTATTTATCTATGTGGTTCTGAACCCCCTCTGTTCTGTTCTCTATCTATCTGTATGGTTCTGAACCCCCTCTGTTCTGTTCTCTATCTATCTATATGGTTCTGAACCCCCTCTGTTCTGTTCTCTATCTATCTATATGGTTCTGAACCCCCTCTGTTCTGTTCTCTATCTATCTATATGGTTCTGAAACCCCTCTGTTCTGTTCTCTATCTATCTGTATGGTTCTGAACCCCCTCTGTTCTGTTCTCTATCTATCTGTATGGTTCTGAACCTCCTCTGTTCTGTTCTCTATCTATCTATATGGTTCTGGACCCCCTCTGTTCTGTTCTCTATCTATCTATATGGTTCTGAACCTCCTCTGTTCTGTTCTCTATCTATCTATATGGTTCTGAACCCCCTCTGTTCTGTTCTCTATTTATCTATGTGGTTCTGAACCCCCTCTGTTCTGTTCTCTATCTGTCTGTATGGTTCTGAACCCCTTCTGTTCGGTTCTGAACACCCTCTGTTCTGTTCTCTATCTATCTATATGGTTCTGAACCTCCTCTGTTCTGTTCTCTATCTATCTGTATGGTTCTGAACCCCCTCTGTTCTGTTCTCTATCTATCTGTATGGTTCTGAACCCCTTCTGTTCTGTTATCTCTATATGGTTCTGAACCCCTCTGTTCTGTTCTCCATCTATCTGATATGGTTCTGAACCCCTTCTGTTCTGTTCTCTCTCTGTCTGTATGGTTCTCAACCCCTCTGTTCTATTCTCTCTCTCTGTCTGTATGGTTTCTGAACTCGGTTCTGAACCCCTCTGTTCTATTCTCTCTCTCTGTCTGTATGGTTCTGAACCCCTCTGTTCGGTTCTGAACACCCTCTGTTCTGTTCTCTATCTATCTGTATGGTTCTGAACCCCCTCTGTTCTGTTCTCTATCTATCTGTATGGTTGGTTCTGAACCCCCTCTATTCTGTTCTCTATTTATCTATGTGGTTCTGAACCCCCTGTTCTGTTCTGTTCTCTATCTATCTGTATGGTTCTGAACCCCTGTTCTGTTCTGTTCTCTATCTATCTGTTCTCTATGGTTCTGAACCCCTCTGTTCTGTTCTCTATCTATCTATATGGTTCTGAACCCCCTCTGTTCTGTTCTCTATCTATCTATATGGTTCTGAAACCCCTCTGTTCTGTTCTCTATCTATCTGTTCTGATGGTTCTGGTTCTGAACCCCTGTTCTCTGTTGGTTCTGTTCTCTATCTATCTGTATGGTTCTGAACCTCCTCTGTTCTGTTCTCTATCTATCTATATGGTTCTGGACCCCCTCTGTTCTGTTCTCTATCTATCTATATGGTTCTGAACCTCCTCTGTTCTGTTCTCTATCTATCTATATGGTTCTGAACCCCCTCTGTTCTGTTCTCTATTTATCTATGTGGTTCTGAACCCCCTCTGTTCTGTTCTCTATCTGTCTGTATGGTTCTGAACCCCTTCTGTTCGGTTCTGAACACCCTCTGTTCTGTTCTCTATCTATCTATATGGTTCTGAACCTCCTCTGTTCTGTTCTCTATCTATCTGTATGGTTCTGAACCCCCTCTGTTCTGTTCTCTATCTATCTGTATGGTTCTGAACCCCTTCTGTTCTGTTATCTCTATATGGTTCTGAACCCCCTCTGTTCTGTTCTCCATCTATCTATATGGTTCTGAACCCCTTCTGTTCTGTTCTCTCTCTCTGTCTGTATGGTTCTCAACCCCCTCTGTTCTATTCTCTCTCTCTGTCTGTATGGTTCTGAACCCACTCTGTTCTATTCTCTCTCTCTGTCTGTATGGTTCTGAACCCCTCTGTTCGGTTCTGAACACCCTCTGTTCTGTTCTCTATCTATCTGTATGGTTCTGAACCCACTCTGTTCTGTTCTCTCTATCTATCTGTATGGTTCTGAAACCCTTCTGTTCTGTTCTCTCTCTCTCTCTGTCTGTATGGTTCTAAACCCCCTCTGTTCTATTCTCTCTCTCTGTCTGTATGGTTCTGAACCCACTCTGTTCTATTCTCTCTCTCTGTCTGTATGGTTCTGAACCCCCTCTGTTCGGTTCTGAACCCCCTCTGTTCTATTCTCTCTCTCTGTCTGTATGGTTCTGAACCCCCTCTGTTCGGTTCTGAACACCCTCTGTTCTGTTCTCTATCTATCTGTATGGTTCTGAACCCCCTCTGTTCTGTTATCTCTGTATGGTTCTGAATCCCCTCTGTTCTGTTCTCTATCTATCTGTATGGTTCTGAACCCCCTCTGTTCTGTTATCTCTGTATGGTTCTGAATCCCCTCTGTTCTCTTTCTCTATCTATCTGTATGAGCGGTTATGTGAAGTAATTCATATCAGTCTCCAGGGTAACTGAGAGATTTAGGAAAGTTAAACAGATTGATTATTTGCATAATGTAATGTAACGTAGCATAGCGGATGAGGGTCTAGAGAGAGAGAGAGAGAGACAGACAGAGCGAAAAGACAGAGACAGAAAGAGACAGACAGAGACAGACAGAGACAGAGAGAGAGATAGAGACAGAGACAGAGAGAGACAGACAGACGACAGACAGACTAAAGACACCCTGAGACTACTACTAATGGAGACATCCTGAGACCACTACTAATGGAGACATCCTGAGACTACTACTAATGGAGACACCCTGAGACTACTACTAATGGAGACACCCTGAGACTACTACTAATGGAGACACCCTGAGACTACTACTAATGGAGACATCCTGAGACCACTACTAATGGAGACATCCTGAGACTACTACTAATGGAGACACCCTGAGACTACTACTAATGGAGACACCCTGAGACTAGTACTAATGGAGACACCCTGAGACTAGTACTAATAGAACTAAAGACACCCTGAGACGACTACTAATGGAGACACCCTGAGACTACTACTAATGGAGACACCCTGAGACTACTACTAATGGAGACACCCTGAGACTAGTACTAATGGAACTAAAGACACTCTGAGACCACTACTAATGGAGACACCCTGAGACTACTACTAATGGAGACACCCTGAGACTAGTACTAATGGAACTAAAGACACCCTGAGACTACTACTAATGGAACTAAAGACACCCTGAGACTACTACTAATGGAACTAAAGACACCCTGAGACTACTACTAATGGAGACACCCTGAGACTACTACTAATGGAGACACCCTGAGACTACTACTAATGGAGACACCCTGAGACTACTACTTATGGAACTAAAGACACCCTGAGACTACTACTAATGGAGACACTCTGAGACTACTACTAATGGAGACCTCCTGAGACTACTACTAATGGAGACACCCTGAGACTGCTACTAATGGAGACACCCTGGAGACTACTACTAATGGAACTAAAGACACCCTGAGACTACTACTAATGGAACCAAAGACACCCTGAGACTACTACTAATGGAGACACCCTGAGACTACTACTAATAGAGACACCCTGAGACTACTACTAATGGAGACACCCTGAGACTACTACTAATGGAGACACCCTGAGACTACCACTAATGGAACTAAAGACACCCTGAGACTACTACTAATGGAGACACCCTGAGACTACTACTAATGGAACTAAAGACACCCTGAGACTACTACTAGTGGAGACACCCTGAGACTACTACTAATGGTACTAAAGACACCCTATGACTACTCCTAATGGAACTAAAGACACCCTGAGACTACTACTAATGGAGACACCCTGAGACTACTACTAATGGAGACACCCTGAGACAACTACTAATGGAACTAAAGACACCCTGAGACTACTACTAATGGAGACACCCAGAGACTACTACTAATGGAACTAAAGACACCCTGAGACTACTACTAATGGAGACACCCTGAGACTACTACTAATGGAGACACCCTGAGACTACGACTAATGGAACTAAAGACACCCTGAGACTACTACTAATGGAGACACCCTGAGACTACTACTAATGGAACTAAAGACAACCTGAGACTACTACTAATGGAACTAAAGACACCCTGAGACTACTACTAATGGAGACACCCTGAGACTACTACTAATGGAGACACCCTGAGACTACTACTAATGGAGACACCTTGAGACTACTACTAATGGAACTAAAGACACCCTGAGACTACTACTAATGGAACTAAAGACACCCCTGAGACTACTACTAATGGAGACACCCTGAGACTACTACTAATGGAGACACGCTGAGACTACTACTAATGGAGACACCCTGAGACTACTAAATGGAGACACCCTGAGACTACTACTAATGGAGACACCCTGAGACTACTACTAATGGAACTAAAGACACCCTGAGACTACTACTAATGGAGACACCCTGAGACTACTACTAATGGAGACACCCTGAGACAACTACTAATGGAACTAAAGACACCCTGAGACTACTACTAATGGAGACACCCTGAGACTACTACTAATGGAACTAAAGACACCCTGAGACTACTACTAATGGAACTAAAGACACCCTGAGACTACTACTAATGGAGACACCCTGAGTCTACTACTAATGGAACTAAAGACACCCTGAGACTACTACTAGTGGAGACACCCTGAGACTACTACTAATGGAACTAAAGACACCCTGAGACTACTACTAATGGAACTAAAGACACCCTGAGACTACTACTAATGGAGACACCCTGAGACTACTACTAATGGAGACACCCTGAGTCTACTACTAATGGAACTAAAGACACCCTGAGACTACTACTAATGGAACTAAAGACACCCTGAGACTACTAGTAATGGAACTAAAGACACCCTGAGACTACTACTAATGGAGACACCCTGAGACTACTACTAATGGAACTAAAGACACCCTGAGACTACTACTAATGGAGACACCCTGAGACTACTACTAATGGAGACACCCTGAGACTACTACTAATGGAGACACCCTGAGACTACTACTAATGGAGACACCCTGAGACTACCACTAATGGAACTAAAGCCACCCTGAGACTACTACTAATGGAACTAAAGACACCATGAGACTACTACTAATGGAGACACCCTGAGACTACTACTAATGGAGACACACTGAGACTACTACTAATGGAGACACCCTGAGACTACTACTAATGGAACTAAAGACACCCTGAGACTACTACTAGTGGAGACACCCTGAGACTACTACTAGTGGAGACACCCTGAGACTACTACTAATGGAACTAAAGACACCCTGAGACTACTACTAATGGAACTAAAGACACCCTGAGACTACTACTAATGGAGACACCCTGAGACTACTACTAATGGAGACACCCTGAGTCTACTACTAATGGAACTAAAGACACCCTGAGACTACTCCTAATGGAACTAAAGACACCATGAGACTACTACTACTAATGGAGACACCCTGAGACTACTACTAATGGAGACACCCTGAGACTACTACTAATGGAGACACCCTGAGACTACTACTAATGAGACACCCTGAGACTACTACTAATGGAGACACCCTGAGACAACTACTAATGGAACTAAAGACACCCTGAGACTACTACTAATGGAGACACCCTGAGACTACTACTAATGGAACTAAAGACACCCTGGAGACTACTACTAATGAAGACACCCTGAGACTACTACTAATGGAGACACACTGAGACTACTACTTTTCACGGAGACACCCTGAGACTACTACTAATGGAACTAAAGACACCCTGAGACTACTACTAATGGAACTAAAGACACCCCTGAGACTACTACTAGTGGAGACACCCTGAGACTACTACTAATGGAACTAAAGACACCCTGAGACTACTACTAATGGAACTAAAGACACCCTGAGACTACTACACTAATGGAGACACCCTGAGACTACTACTAATGGAGACACCCTGAGTCTACTACTAATGGAACTAAAGACACCCTGAGACTACTCCTAATGGAACTAAAGACACCATGAGACTACTACTACTAATGGAGACACCCTGAGACTACTACTAATGGAGACACCCTGAGACTACTACTAATGGAGACACCCTGAGACTACTACTAATGGAGACACCCTGAGACTACTACTAATGGAGACACCCTGAGACTACTACTAATGGAGACACCCTGAGACAACTACTAATGGAACTAAAGACACCCTGAGACTACTACTAATGGAGACACCCTGAGACTACTACTAATGGAACTAAAGACACCCTGAGACTACTACTAATGAAGACACCCTGAGACTACTACTAATGGAGACACCCTGAGACTACTACTAATGGAGACACCCTGAGACTACTACTAATGGAACTAAAGACACCCTGAGACTACTACTAATGGAACTAAAGACACCCTGAGACTACTACTAGTGGAGACACCCTGAGACTACTACTAATGGAACTAAAGACACCCTGAGACTACTACTAATGGAACTAAAGACACCCTGAGACTACTACTAATGGAGACACCCTGAGACTACTACTAATGGAGACACCCTGAGTCTACTACTAATGGAACTAAAGACACCCTGAGACTACTACTAATGGAACTAAAGACACCCTGAGACTACTACTAATGGAACTAAAGACACCCCTGAGACTACTACTAATGGAGACCCCCTGAGACTACTACTAATGGAGACACCCTGAGACTACTACTAATGAGACACCCTGAGACTACTACTAATGGAGACACCCTGAGACTACTACTAATGGAACTAGAGACACCCTGAGACTACTACTAATGGAACTAAAGACACCCTGAGACTACTACTAATGGAGACACCCTGAGACTACTACTAATGGAGACACCCTGAGACTACTTCTAATGGAACTAAAGACACCCTGAGACTACTACTAATGGAGACACCCTGAGACTTCTACTAATGGAGACACCCTGAGACTACTACTAATGGAACTAAAGACACCCTGAGACTACTACTAGTGGAGACACCCTGAGACTACTACTAATGGAACTAAAGACACCCTGAGACTACTACTAATGGTACTAAAGACACCCTGAGACTACTACTAATGGAACTAAAGACGCCCTGAGACTACTACTAATGGAGACAACCTGAGACTACTACTAATGGAGAGACACCCTGAGACAACTACTAATGGAACTAAAGACACCCTGAGACTACTACTAATGGAGACACCCTGAGACTACTACTAATGGAACTAAAGACAACCTGAGACTACTACTAGTGGAGACACCCTGAGACGACTACTAATGGAACTAAAGACACCCTGAGACTACTACTAATGGAACTAAAGACACCCTGAGACTACTACTAATGGAGACACCCTGAGACTACTACTAATGGAGACACCCTGAGACTACTACTAATGGAACTAAAGACACCCTGAGACTACTACTAATGGAGACACCCTGAGACTACTACTAATAGAACTAAAGACACCCTGAGACTACTACTAATGGAACTAAAGGCACCCTGAGACTACTACTAATGGAGACACCCTGAGACTACTACTATAGAACTAAAGACACCCTGAGACTACTACTAATGGAACTAAGTCGCTCTGGATAAGAGCGTCTGCTAAATGGGACTTAAATGTTAAATGTAAACTAAAGACAACCTGAGACTACTACTAATGGAGACACCCTGAGACTACTACTAATGGAACTAAAGACAACCTGAGACTACTACTAATAGAACTAAAGACACCCTGAGACTACTACTAATGGAACTAAAGACACCCTGAGACTACTACTAATGGAGACACCCTGAGACTACTACTAATGGAACTAAAGACAACCTGAGACTACTACTAATGGAGACACCCTGAGACTACTACTAATGGAGACACCCTGAGACTACTACTAATGGAGACACCCTGAGACTACTATAATGGAACTAAAGACATCCTGCGACCTCAACTAACGGGCTAAGGATCGTGCACAATGTGGCCTGTTCCATATATAGTGCACTATGTGGCCTGTTCCCTATATAGTGCACTATGTGGCCTGTTCCCTAGTGCACTATGTGGCCTGTTCCCTATCGTGCACAATGTGGCCTGTTCCCTATATAGTGCACTGTGGCCTGGTCAAAAGTAGTGCACTCTGTGGCCAGTTCCCTATATAGTGCACTATGTGGCCTGTTCCCTATATCGTGCACAATGTGGCTCGTTCTATAGTGCACTATGTGGCCTGTTCCCTATATAGTGCACTATGTGGCCTGTTCCCTATATGGTGCACTATGTGGCCTGTTCCCTATATAGTGCACTATGTGGCCTGTTCCTATATAGTGCACTAGGTGGCCTGTTCCCTATATAGTGCACTATGCGGCCTGTTCCCTATATAGTGCACTATGTGGCCTGTTCCCTATATAGTGCACTATGTGGCCTGTTCCCTATATAGTGCACTATGTGGCCTGTTCCCTATAGTGCACTATGTGGCCTGGTCCCTATATAGTGCACTATGTGGCCTGTTCCTATATAGTGCAATGTGGCCTGTTCCCTATATAGTGCACTATGTGGCCTGTTCCCTAGTTCCTATATAGTGCACTATGTATTATGTGGCCTGTTCCCTATATAGTGCACTATGTGGCCTGGTCTATATAGTGCACTATGTGGCCTGTTCCCTATAGTGCACTATGTGGCATGTTCAATATAGTGCACTATGTGGCCTGTCCCTATATAGTGCACCCCTATGTGGCCTGGTCAAAAGTAGTGCCATGTGGCCTGTTTCCCTATATAGTGCACTATGTGGCCTGGTCCCTATAGTGCACTATGTGGGCCTGTTCGGTCAAAAGTAGTGCACTATGTGGCCTGTTCCTATATAGTGCACTATGTGGCTCCGGTCAAAAGTAGTGCACTATGTGGCCTGTTCCCTATATAGTGGCAAAAGTAGTGCACTATGTGGCTCGTTCCCTATATAGTGCACTATGTGGCCTGTCCCTATATAGTGCACTATGGCCTGGTCCTATGGCACTATGTAGTGGTCAAAGTATGTGGCCTGTTCCCTATAGTGAACTATGTTCCTGGTCAAAAGTAGTGCACTTTATGCGGCCTGTTCTCATATAGTGCACTATGTGGCCTGTTCCCTATATAGTGCATTATGCCTGTTCCCTATAGTGCACTATGTGGCCTGGTCAAAGTAGTGCACTATGTGGCCTGTTCCTATATAGTGCACTATGTGGCCTGTTCCCTTATAGTGCGCTATGTGGCCTGTTCCCTATATAGTGCACTATGTGGCCTGGTCAAAAGTAGTGCACTATGTGGCCTGTTCCCTATATAGTGCACTATGTGGCCTGGTCCCTATATAGTGCACTATGTGGCCTGTCCCTATATAGTGCACTATGTGGCCTGTTCCCTATAGTGCACTTATGTGGCCTGTTCCCTATATAGTGCGCTATGTGGCCTGGTCCCTATAGTGCGCTATGTGGCCTGTTCCTATATAGTGCACTATGTGACCTGTTCCCATATAGTGCAATTCCTGTTCCTATATAGTGCACTATGTGGCCTGGTCAAAAGTAGTGCACTATGTGGCTGTTCCTATATAGTGCACTATGTGGCCTGTTCCCTATATATTGTACTATGCGGCCTGTTCCCTATATAGTGTGCTATGTGGCCTGGTCCTATATAGTGCGCTATGTGGCCCCTATATAGTGCACTATGTGGCCTGGTCAAAAGTAAATAGTGCACTATGTGGCCTGTTCCTATATAGTGCGCTATGTGGCCTGGTCCCTATATAGTGCGCTATGTGGCCTGTTCCCTATATAGTGCACTATGTGGCCTGTTCCCTATAGTGCACTATGTGGCCTGTTCCCTATATAGTGCAATTATGTGGCCTGGTCAAAAGTAGTAGTGGCCTGTTCCCTATATAGTGCACTATGTGGCCTGTTCCCTATATAGTGTACTATGCGGCCTGTTCATATAGTGTGCTATGTGGCCTGGTCCCTATATAGTGCCTATGTGGCCTATATAGTGCACTATGTGGCCCGGTCAAAAAATAGTGCACTTATGTGGCCTGTTCCCTATATAGTGCACTATGTGGCACTATGTGGCCTCCCTAAGTGCACTATGCGCCTGCTCCCTATATAGTGCACTATGCGGCCTGGTCAAAAGTAGTGCACTATGTGGCTGTTCCTATATAGTGCACTATTGGCCTGTTCCTATATAGTGCACTATGTGGCCTGGTCCCTATATGAGTGCACTATGTGGCCTGGTCCTATATAGTGCACTATGTGGCCTGTTCCCTATATAGTGCACTATGTGGCCTGGTCAAAAGTAGTGCTATGCGGCCTGTTCCTATATGATTATGTGGCCTGTTCCTATATAGTGCGTTATGCGGCCTGTTCCTATATAGTGCACTATGTGGCCTGGTCAAAAGTAGTGCACTATGCGGCACCTGTTCCTATATAGTGCACTTTATGTGGCCTGTTCCCTATGAGTGCGCTATGTGGCGCAGTTCCCTATATGGTGCACTATGTGGCCTGGTCAAAAGTAGTGCACTATGTGGCCTGTTCCTAAATAGTTGCACTATCGTGGCCTGGTCCCTATATGGTGCACTATGTTGGCCTAGTCCCTATATAGTGCACTATGTGGCCTGTTCCCTATATGGTGCACTATGTGGCCTGTTCCCTGTATAGTGCGCTATGTGGCCTGGTCCCTATATAGTGCGCTATGTGGCCTGTTCCCCTATATAGTGCACTATGTGTGACCTGTTCCCTATATAGTGCACTATGTTGGTCCTGATTCCCTACAGTTGCACTATGTGGCCTGGTCAAAAGTAGTGCACTATGTGGCCTGTTCCTATATAGTGCACTATGTGGCCTGTTCCCTATATATTGTACTATGCGGCCTGTTCCCTATATAGTGTGCTATGTGGCCTGGTCCCTATATAGTGCGCTATGTGGCCTGTTCCCTATATGGTGCACTATGTGGCCTGGTCAAAAAGTAAATAGTGCACTATGTGGCCTGTTCCCTATATGAGTGCGCTATGTGGCCTGGTCCTATATGGTGCGCTATGTGGCCTATTCCCTATATAGTGCACTATGTGGCCCTGTTCCCTATATGGTGCACTATGTGGCCTATTCCCTATATGGTGCACTATGTGGCCTGGTCAAGAGTAGTGCACTATGTATGTCTGATTCCTATATGGTCGCTATGAGGCCATATGTTCCCTATATAGTGTACTATGCGGCCTGTTCCTATATGGTGTGCTATGTGGCCTGGTCCCTATACAGTGCGCTATGTGGCCATATTCCCTATATAGTGCACTATGTGGCCTGGTCCAAAGTAAATAGTGCTACTATGACGGCCCCTGTTCCCTATATAGTGCACTATGTGGCACTATGTGGCCCTGCCTATATAGTACTATGTGCCTGTTCCTCATATAGT
>NW_026282422.1:0-11852 GCF_023373465.1 Oncorhynchus keta | reverse complement strand
ATCCTGACCTCTTATACACTATATAAGGCCCAGCCTGACCTCTTATACACTATATAAGGCCCAGCCTGACCTCTTATACACTATAAGTTAGGGCCCAGCCTGACCTCTTATACACTATATTAGGCCCAGCCTGACCTCTTATACACTATATTAGGCCCAGCCTGACCTCTTATACACTATATTAGGCCCAGCCTGACCTCTTATACACTATAATAGCCCAGCCTGACCTCTTATACACTAAGCCTGACCTCTTATACACTATATTAGGCCCAGCCTGACCTCTTATACACTATATTAGCCCAGCCTGACCTCTTATACACTATATTAGGCCCAGCCTGACCTCTTATACACTATATTAGGCCCAGCCTGACCTCTTATACACTATATTAGGCCCAGCCTGACCTCTTTATACACTATATTAGGCCCAGCCTGACCTCTTATACACTATATTAGGCCCAGCCTGACCTCTTATACACTATATTAGGCCCAGCCTGACCTCTTATACACTATATTAGGCCCAGCCTGACCTCTTATACACTATATTAGGCCCAGCCTGACCTCTTATACACTATATTAGGCCCAGCCTGACCTCTTATACACTATATTAGGCCCAGCCTGACCTCTTATACACTATATTAGGCCCAGCCTGACCTCTTATACACTATATTAGACCCAGCCTGACCTCTTATACACTATATGAGGCCCAGCCTGACCTCTTATACACTATATGAGGCCCAGCCTGACCTCTTATACACTATATGAGGCCCAGCCTGACCTCTTCTACACTATATTAGGCCCAGCCTGACCTCTTATACACTATATGAGGCCCAGCCTGACCTCTTATACACTATATGAGGCCCAGCCTGACCTCTTATACACTATATGAGGCCCAGCCTGACCTCTTATACACTATATGAGGCCCAGCCTGACCTCTTATACACTATATGAGGCCCAGCCTGACCTCTTATACACTATATTAGACCCAGCCTTTGGAACTGTGGTTTTCCTAGATATGGCTACTATATTGTGATCACTACATCCTATGGATCTGGATACTACTTTAGAGCAGATGTCTGCAGCATTAGTAAAGATGTGATCAATACATCCTATTGATCTGGATACTACTTTAGAGCACATTTCTGCAGCATTAGTAAAGATGTGATCAATACATCCTATTGATCTGGATACTACTTTAGAGCAGATGTCTGCAGCATTAGTAAAGATGTGATCAATACATCCTATGGATCTGGATACTACTTTAGAGCAGATGTCTGCAGCATTAGTAAAGATGTGATCAATACATCCTATGGATCTGAATACTACTTTAGAGCACATTTCTGCAGCATTAGTAAAGATGTGATCAATACATGTTGATGGTTTCATTCCTGTGCTGTTTGTAACTACCCTGGTAGGTTGACTGATAACCTGAACCAGGTTGCAGGCACTGGTTACAGTTTGAAGCTTTCTCTTGAGTGGGCAGCTTGATGAAAGCCAGTCAATATTTAACTTCTTATGGCTGGTGGGGGCACTATTGAGTAGCTTGGATGAATAAGGTGCCCAGAGGTTCCCAGAGTAAACTGCCTGCTACTCAGTCCCAGTTGCTAATATATGCATATTATAGTATATTTGGATAGAAAACACTCTGAAGTTTCTAAAACTGTTTGAATGATGTATGTGAGTATAACATAACTCATATTGTAGGCAAAAACCTGAGAAGAAATCTAACCAGGAAGTGGGAAATCTAAGGTTGGTTGTTTTTCAACTCATTCCCTATTGAAGATACAGTGGGATATTGGTCATGTTGCACTTCCTAAGGCTTCCACTAGATGTCAACAGTCTTTAGAAACTTGTTTGCGGCTTCTACTGTAAAGGAGGGGCTCATAAGGGCTCTTTGAGTCAGTGGTCTGGCAGAGAGCCACTTGCTTGTGACGCGCGGTCATGAGAGAGGTAGCTCGCGTTCCATTGCTTTTCTGCAGACAAAGGAATTCTCCGGTTGGAACATTATTTTAGATTTATGATAAAAACATCCTAAAGATTGATTCTATCCATCGTTTGACTTTGTTTCTACGGACTGTAATGAAACTTTTTGACATTTCGTCTGTTCCTAGTGAACACGCTTCGTGAGGTTGGATTTGTTTACCAAAAGCGCTAAAAAAAGTAGCTTTTTGGACATAAATGATGGACCTTATCGAACAAAACAAACATTTATTGTGGAACTGGGATTCCTTGGAGTGCATTCTGATGAAGAGTCAATCACCACCTTCCGGAGACACCTGAAACCCCACCTCTTTAAGGAATACCTAGGATAGGATAAAGTAATCCTTCTCACCCCCCTAAAAGATTTAAATGCACTATTGTAAAGTGGCTGTTCCACTGGATGTCATAAGGTGAATGCACCAATTTGTAAGTCGCTCTGGATAAGAGCGTCTGCTAAATGACTTAAATGTAAATGTAATGTAAATGTAAGATCATCAAATGTAAGTGAATGTTTATAATGTTATTTCTGACTGGATATTTCTTTGGCTGGTTTGTTCTCTGAGCGCCGTACTCAGATTATTGCATGGTTTGCTTTTTCCGTAAAGCTTTTTTGAAATCTGACACAGCGGTTGCATTAAGGAGAAGAGTATCTAACGTTCCATACCTCCACCCCCCCCCCTCTATCCTCTATCCTAGTGTTGGGACAAGCAGAAGACTGGACAGAGCATACATCCATCCCTCCCCCTCTATCCTCTCTCCTAGTGTTGGGACAAGCAGAAGACTGGACAGAGCATACCTCCACCCCTCCCTCTCTATCCTATCTCCTAGTGTTGGGACAAGCAGAAGACTGGACAGAGCATACCTCCACCCCCCCCCCTCTATCCTCTATCCTAGTGTTGGGACAAGCAGAAGACTGGACAGAGCATACCTCCACCCCCCCTCTATCCTCTATCCTAGTGTTGGGACAAGCAGAAGACTGGACAGAGCATACATCCATCCCTCCCCCTCTATCCTCTCTCCTAGTGTTGGGACAAGCAGAAGACTGGACAGAGCATACCTCCACCCCTCCCTCTCTATCCTCTCTATCCTCTCTCCTAGTGTTGGGACAAGCAGAAGACTGGACAGAGCATACCTCCATCCCTCCCCCTCTATCCTCTCTCCTAGTGTTGGGACAAGCAGAGCACTGGACAGAGCATACCTCCATCCCTCCCCCTCTATCCTCTCTCCTAGTGTTGGGACAAGCAGAGGACTGGACAGAGCATACCTCCATCCCTCCCCCTCTCTTCCCTCTCCTAGTGTTGGGACAAGCAGAGGACTGGAGAGATCATACCTGCAGCTGCCTCCATCCCTCTCTCTAAAGATATCCATCATCATCCCAGGGTGAGTAGTGCTGAGTCAGAGAGGTGGGACAAGGGCTCAGTACCACTTTATAGAGTACAGGGTGAGTAGTGCTGAGTCAGAGAGGTGGGACAAGGGCTCAGTACCACTTTATAGAGTACAGGGTGAGTAGTGCTGAGTCAGAGAGGTGGGACAAGGGCTCAGTACCACTTTATAGAGTACAGGGTGAGTAGTGCTGAGTCAGAGAGGTGGGACTAGGGCTCAGTACCACTTTATAGAGTACAGGGTGAGTAGTGCTGAGTCAGAGAGGTGGGACTAGGGCTCAGTACCACTTTATAGAGTACAGGGTGAGTAGTGCTGAGGCAGAGAGGTGGGACTAGGGCTCAGTACCACTTTATAGAGTACAGGGTGAGTAGTGCTGAGTCAGAGAGGTGGGACTAGGGCTCAGTACCACTTTATAGAGTACAGGGTGAGTAGTGCTGAGCCAGAGAGGTGGGACTAGGGCTCAGTACCACTTTATAGAGTACAGGGTGAGTAGTGCTGAGTCAGAGAGGTGGGACTAGGGCTCAGTACCACTTTATAGAGTACAGGGTGAGTAGTGCTGAGTCAGAGAGGTGGGACTAGGGCTCAGTACCACTTTATAGAGTACAGGGTGAGTAGTGCTGAGTCAGAGAGGTGGGACTAGGGCTCAGTACCACTTTATAGAGTACAGGGTGAGTAGTGCTGAGCCAGAGAGGTGGGACTAGGGCTCAGTACCACTTTATAGAGTACAGGGTGAGTAGTGCTGAGTCAGAGAGGTGGGACTAGGGCTCAGTACCACTTTATAGAGTACAGGGTGAGTAGTGCTGAGTCAGAGAGGTGGGACTAGGGCTCAGTACCACTTTATAGAGTACAGGGTGAGTAGTGCTGAGTCAGAGAGGTGGGACTAGGGCTCAGTACCACTTTATAGAGTACAGGGTGAGTAGTGCTGAACCAGAGAGGTGGGACTAGGGCTCAGTACCACTTTATAGAGTACAGGGTGAGTAGTGCTGAACCAAAGAGGTGGGACTAGGGCTCAGTACCACTTTATAGAGTACAGGGTGAGTATTGCTGAACCAGAGAGGTGGGACTAGGGCTCAGTACCACTTTATAGAGTACAGGTTGCCATTTGGGACTCAGCCAGGTAGAGATGAGGTCACGCTGCCGGAGGGAGAAATTGACTACAGAGTCACCCCTCCCAGTAGGAAGCTGACAGGCTAAATAATGAACTCCTGATTATGGGAGTGCTGAGGTGACTAAAAGGCATGTCAGAATCCCTGATTATACCTTCCCCTAACATTACCACCAACCATTACCTCACCATTACCACCAACCATTACCACCAAACATTATCACCAACCATTACCTCACCATTACCACCAACCATTACCTCGCCATTACCTCCAACCATTACCCCACCATTACCTCCAACCATTACCTCACCATTACCACCAACCATTATCACCAACCATTACCACCAACCATTACCACACCATTACCACCAACCATTACCACCAAACATTATCACCAAACATTACCACCAACCATTAACTCCAACCATTACCTCCAACCATTACCTCACCATTACCACCAACCATTACCACCAAACATTATCACCAAACATTACCACCAACCATTAACTCCAACCATTACCTCCAACCATTACCTCCAACCATTCCCTCCAACCACTACCCTCCAACCACTACCTCCAACCACTACCTCCAACCATTACCTCCAACCACTACCTCCAACCACTACCTCCAACCATTACCTCCAACCACTACCTCCAACCACTACCTCCAACCACTACCTCCAACCATTACCTCCAACCACTACCTCCAACCACTATCTCCAACCACTACCTCCAACCACTACCTCCAACCACTACCTCCAACCACTACCTCCAACCACTACCTCCAACCATTACCTCCAACCATTACCTCCAACCACTATCTCCAACCACTACCTCCAACCACTACCTCCAACCACTACCTCCAACCACTACCTCCAACCATTACCTCCAACCATTACCTCCTACCACTACCTCCAACCATTACCTCCAACCACTACCTCCAACCACTACCTCCAACCATTACCTCCAACCATTACCTCCAACCACTACCTCCAACCACTACCTCCAACCACTACCTCCAACCACTACCTCCAACCACTACCTCCAACCACTACCTCCAACCATTACCTCCAACCATTACCTCCAACCACTACCTCCAACCACTACCTCCAACCACTACCTCAAACCACTACCTCCAACCACTACCTCCAATCACTACCTCCAACCATTACCTCCAACCATTACCTCCAACCACTACCTCCAACCACTACCTCCAACCACTACCTCCAACCACTACCTCCAACCACTACCTCCAACCACTACCTCCAACCATTACCTCTAACCATTACCTCTAACCATTACCTCTAACCATTGTCAAACGCTCCCTAAAACACTTCAGCAAGCAGGCCTTTCTAATCGACCTGGCCCGGGTATCCTGGAAGGCCTTTCTAATCGACCTGGCCCGGGTATCCTGGAAGGCCTTTCTAATCGACCTGGCCCGGGTATCCTGGAAGGCCTTTCTAATCGACCTGGCCCGGGTATCCTGGAAGGCCTTTCTAATCGACCTGGCCCGGGTATCCTGGAAGGCCTTTCTAATCGACCTGGCCCGGGTATCCTGGAAGGCCTTTCTAATCGACCTGGCCCGGGTATCCTGGAAGGCCTTTCTAATCGACCTGGCCTGGTATCCTGGAAGGCCTTTCTAATCAACCTGGCCCGGGTATCCTGGAAGGCCTTTCTAATCGACCTGGCCCGGGTATCCTGGAAGGCCTTTCTAATCGACCTGGCCCGGGTATCCTGGAAGGCCTTTCTAATCGACCTGGCCCGGGTATCCTGGAAGGCCTTTCTAATCAACCTGGCCCGGGTATCCTGGAAGGCCTTTCTAATCGACCTGGCCCGGGTATCCTGGAAGGCCTTTCTACTCGACCTGGCCCGGGTATCCTGGAAGGGAATTGACCTCATCCCGTCAGTAGAGGATGCCTGGTCATTCTTCAAAAGTGCCTTCCTCACCATCATAGATAAGCATGCCCCTTTCAAAAAATGTAGAACCAGGAACAGATAGAGCCAATGGTTCCCTCCAGACCTGACTGCCCTTGACCAGCATGAAAACATCCTGTGGCGTTCTGCATTAGCACCGAACAGCCCCCATGATATGCAACTTTTCAGGGAAGTTAGGAACCAATATACACAGGCAGTTAGGAAAGCCAAGGCTAGCTTTTTCAAGCAGATATTTGTATCCTGTAGCACAAACTCAAAAAAGTTCTGAGACACTGTAAAGTCCATGGAGAATAAGAGCACCTCCTCCCAGCTGCCCACTGCTCTGAGGCTAGGCAACACTGTCACCACAGATAAATAAACGATAATTGAGAATTTCAATAAGCATTTTTCTACGGCTGGCCATGGTTTCCACCTTGCTACCCCTACCCCCGGTTAACGGCCCTGCACTCCCCGCAACTCCTTCACCCAAATCCAGACAGCTGATGTTCTGAAAGGGCTGCAAAATCTGGACCCCTACAAATCAGCCGGGCTAGACAATCTGGACCCTCTCTTTCTAAAATTATCTGTCGAAATAGTTGCAACCCCTATCACTAGCCTATTCAACCTCTCTTTCATATCATCTAAGATTCCCAAAGATTGGAAAGCAGCTGCGGTCATTCGACCATTACCTCTGACCATTACCACCAACCATTACCTCACCATTACATCCAACCATTACCTCACCATTACCACCAACCATTACCTCCAACCACTACCTCCAACCACTTCAAAGGGGGGGACACTCTTGACCCAAACTGCTACAGACCTATTCTATCCTACCCTGCCTTTCTAAGGTCTCCGAAAGCCAAGTCAACAAACAGATTACCGACCATTTCAAATCCCATCGTACCTTCTCCATTATGCAATCTGGTTTCAGAGCTGGTCATGGGTGCACCTCAGCCACACGCTCAAGGTCCTAAATGATATCGTCACTGCCATGGATAAGAGACATTACTGTTCAGCCATATTCATCAACCTGGAATAAACAGAGAGTCACTTAAAGCTTCTTTAAACGATCCGCTGTGTTTCCTGTCCTTCGTTTCTGAGATGCAATAATCACCTCCCATATCCTGGTTATGACTTAATAACAGGTGTGATTCAGTTAGAGGCCTGTCTCTTTCTGATGACAACACAATAATCACTTCTCATATCCTGGTTATGGCTTAATAACAGGTGTGATTCAGTTAGAGGCCTGTCTCTTTCTGATGACAACACAATAATCACTTCTCATATCCTGGTTATGACTTAATAACAGGTGTGATTCAGTTAGAGGCCTGTCTCTTTCTGATGACAACACAATACTCACTTCCCATATCCTGGTTATAGAGAGAGACAAAGCAACCAAAATAAGCACCGGGGGAAAACATTGGTTGTATTTATGGAGAAATGTTTAACCAGAGAGCTGAGCCTTTGATTTCATCTAGAGTGAGAAGGATGTTACCAAACTGTAGGAACTGCCTGACAATGCTTGTTTGTGCTGCTGACCCTCAGGGAGGGAGGGAGGGAGGGGGAGAGAGGGAGAGAAAGGGAGAGAAAATAGATTATTTATCTGTTTCACTTGCTTTGGCAATGTAAACATATGTTTCCCCATGCCAATAAAGCCATTAGAATTGAATTGAAACAGAGAGAGAGAGAAAGAGAGAGAAACACAGAGAGAGAGAGAGATCGAGACACACAACCTGCAGGATGATTAAGAGTCTGTCTGCAGAAATAGAATAACTCCCAAATCAATCCTCCTCCCAGCCCCGTCATCCTCCCAGCCCCATTCTCCTCCCAGCCCCGTCCTCCTCCCAGCCCCGTCCTCCTCCCAGCCCCGTCCTCCTCCCAGCCCCGTCCTTCTCCCAGCCCCGTCCTCCTCCGAGCCCCGTCCTCCTCCCAGCCCCGTCCTCCTCCCAGCTCCGTCCTCCTCCCAGCTCCGTCCTCCTCCCAGCTCCGTCCTCCTCCCAGCCCCGTCCTCCTCCCAGCCCCAGCCCCGTCCTTCTCCCAGCCCCGTCCTCCTCCCAGCCCCGTCCTCCTCCCAGCCCCGTCATCCTCCCAGCCCCGTCATCCTCCCAGCCCCGTCATCCTCCCAGCCCCGTCATCCTCCCAGCCCCGTCCTCCTCCCAGCCCCGTCCTCCTCCCAGCCCCAGCCCCGTCCTCCTCCCAGCGCCGTCCTCCTCCCAGCCCCGTCCTCCTCCCAGCGCCGTCCTCCTCCCAGCCCTGTCCTCGTCCTCCCCTCCCAGCCCCGCTCGCCCTCCCAGCCCCTCCCTCCCAGCCCTGTCCTCCCAGCCCCAGCCCCCCGTCCTCCTAGCCCCAGCCCTCCTGTCCTCCCAGCCCCGCCTCCTCCCAGCCCCAGCCCCCCCTCCTCCCAGCCCCGTCCTCCTCCCAGCCCCCTCCCAGTCCTCTCCTCCCAGCCCCCGTCCTCCTCCCAGCCCTGTCCTCCTATCCCCAGCCCCGTCCTCCTCCCAGCACCGTCCTCCTCCCAGCCCTGTCCTCCTAGCCCCGTCCTCCTCCCAGCCCCATTCTCCTCCCAGCCCCATTCTCCTCCCAGCCCTGTCCTCCTAGCCCCCAGCCCTGTCCTCCTAGCCCCAGCCCTGTCCTCCTAGCCCCAGCCCTGTCCTCCTAGCCCCAGCCCCGTCCTCCTCCCAGCCCCATCATCCTCCCAGCCCCATCCTCCTCCCAGCCCCATCCTCCTCCCAGCCCCATCCTCCTCCCAGCCCCAGCCCTGTCCTCCTAGCCCCGTCCTCCTCCCAGCCCCGTCCTCCTCCCAGCCCCAGCCCTGTCCTCCTAGCCCCAGCCCCATCCTCCTCCCAGCCCTGTCCTCCTCCCTGCCCCATCCTCCTCCCAGCCCCATCCTCCTCCCAGCCCCATCCTCCTCTGTGCCTGCTGGGGGACTGCATGATATCCCTCGGCAGTTCTATGTAACACAGGGGTGGGTAATGGGTCAATATGTTAGATAAATAGCCCCAGCCCCGTCCTCCTCCCAGCCCCGTCCTCCTCCCAGCCCCGTCCCTCCCAGCCCCGTCCTCCTCCCAGCCCCGTCCTCCTCCCAGCCCCATCCTCCTCCCAGCCCCGTCATCCTCCCAGCCCCGTCATCCTCCCAGCCCCGCCCTTCCACCCAGCCCTTCAGCCCCCTCCCAGCCCCAGCCCTGTCCTCCTAGCCCCAGCCCTGTCCTCCCCCAGCCCCGTCCTCCTCCCCAGCCCCATCCTCCTCCCCAGCCCCGTCCTCCTCCCCATCCCCAGCCCCAGCCCTGTCCTCCTAGCCCCAGCCCTGTCCTCCTAGCCCCAGCCCTGTCCTCCTAGCCCCAGCCCCGTCCTCCTCCCAGCCCCATCCTCCTCCCAGCCCCATCCTTCTCCCAGCCCCATCCCCCTCCCAGCCCCGTCCTCCTAGCCCCAGCCCTGTCCTCCTCCCAGCCCCATCCTCCTCCCAGCCCCATCCTCCTCTGTGCCTGCTGGGGGACTGCATGATATCCCTCGGCAGTTCTATGTAACACAGGGGTGGGTAATGGGTCAATATGTTAGATAAATAGCATGTAGTGCTGTAAACCACTGAGCGCAGCCAGGCTATCGGGGCCCACTGACTGCAGCCAGGCTATCGGGGCCCACTGAGCGCAGCCAGGCTATCGGGGCCCACTGAGCGCAGCCAGGCTATCGGGGCCCACTGAGCGCAGCCAGGCTATCGGGGCCCACTGAGCGCAGCCAGGCTATCGGGGCCCACTGAGCGCAGCCAGGCTATCGGGGCCCACTGAGCGCAGCCAGGCTATCGGGGCCCACTGAGCGCAGCCAGGCTATCGGGGCCCACTGACCGCAGCCAGGCTATCGGGGCCCACTGACTGCAGCCAGGCTATCGGGGCCCACTGACCGCAGCCAGGCTATCGGGGCCCACTGACCGCAGCCAGGCTATCGGGGCCCACTGACTGCAGCCAGGCTATCGGGGCCCACTGAGGGCAGCCAGGCTATCGGGCCCACTGACTGCAGCCAGGCTATCGGGGCCCACTGAGCGCAGCCAGGCTATCGGGGCCCACTGAGCGCAGCCAGGCTATCGGGGCCCACTGAGCGCAGCCAGGCTATCGGGGCCCACTGAGCGCAGCCAGGCTATCGGGGCCCACTGACCGCAGCCAGGCTATCGGGCCCACTGACCGCAGCCAGGCTATCGGGGCCCACTGACTGCAGCCAGGCTATCGGGGCCCACTGACTGCAGCCAGGCTATCAGGGCCCACTGACTGCAGCCAGGCTATCGGGGCCCACTGAGCCAGGCTATCGGGGCCCACTGAGCCAGGCTATCGGGGCCCACTGCAGCCAGGCTATCGGGGCCCACTGAGCCAGGCTATCGGGGCCCACTGCAGCCAGGCTATCGGGGCCCACTGCAGCCAGGCTATCGGGGCCCACTGCAGCCAGGCTATCGGGGCCCACTGACTGCAGCCAGGCTATCGGGGCCCACTGAGCGCAGCCAGGCTATCGGGGCCCACTGACCGCAGCCAGGCTATCGGGGCCCACTGACCGCAGCCAGGCTATCGGGGCCCACTGAGCGCAGCCAGGCTATCGGGGCCCACTGAGCGCAGCCAGGCTATCGGGGCCCACTGAGCGCAGCCAGGCTATCGGGGCCCACTGAGCGCAGCCAGGCTATCGGGGCCCACTGAGCGCAGCCAGGCTATCGGGGCCCACTGACTGCAGCCAGGCTATCGGGGCCCACTGAGCCAGTTTGTATTCTCTCCGCTTCTCGCTGGGTCATTTCTCTAGACTGGAGGTCCAGACTCACATCTCCTTCAACCCTCAACAAAAAAGGGTCAATGCAGGTAGTCCAGGAAGCCATTTGATTAGCTACACTACATATACAAAAGTATGTGGACACCCCTTCAAATGAGTGGATTCGGCAATTTCAGCCACACCCGTTGCTGACAGGTGTATTAATCACAGCCATGCGATCTCCATAGTCAGACATTGACAGTAAAATGGCCTTCCTGAAGAGCTCAGTGACTTTCAACGTGGCTCCCTCATAGGATGCCCCCTTTCAACGTGGCTCCGTCATAGGATGCCCCCTTTCAACGTGGCTCCCTCATAGGATGCCCCCTTTCAACGTGGCTCCCTCATAGGATGCGCCCTTTCAACGTGGCTCCCTCATAGGATGCCCCCTTTCAACGTGGCTCCCTCATAGGATGCCCCCTTTCAACGTGGCTCCGTCATAGAATGCCCCCTTTCAACGTGGCTCCGTCATAGAATGGCCCCTTTCCAGGAAGTCAGTTCGTCAAAAAATTTGCCCTGCTGGAGCTGCCCCAGAGCTGCCCCATAGCTGCCCCAGAGCTGTCCTGCTAGAGCTGCCCCAGAGCTGCCCCAGAGCTGTCCTGCTAGAGCTGCCCCAGAGCTGCCCCAGAGCTGCTCCAGAGCTGCCCTGCTAGAGCTGCCCCAGAACCGCCCCCAGAGCTGCCCCAGAGCT
>NW_026282421.1:0-6456 GCF_023373465.1 Oncorhynchus keta | reverse complement strand
ACTCACACACCTCAGTCACATACACACAGACCTCACACTCACACACCTCAGTCACATACACACACAGGCCTCACACTCACACACCTCAGTCACATACACACACAGGCCTCACACTCACACACCTCAGTCACATACACACACAGGCCTCACACTCACACACCTCAGTCACATACACACACAGGCCTCACACTCACACACCTCAGTCACATACACACACAGGCCTCACACCGAATAACCCAATGCCCTTGACCTCCTCTCACTATTCAGCTGTCTTACATGTGAGTTGCAGTAAACCTACATGTACATGTGAAATGCTTCTCCCAACACCCTCCTGTGGAATGTTTCTTATCAGAAGGATTTCCCAGTCAGACTGGAACTCATGCAAGCATACTGTCCTAGAACCCTAAAGACACATACTCACACAGGACATAGTCCTAGAACCCTAAAGACACATACTCACACAGGACATAGTCCTAGAACCCTAAAGACACATACTCACACAGGACATAGTCCTAGAACACACATACTCACACAGGACATAGTCCTGGAACACACATACTCACACAGGACATAGTCCTAGAACACACATACTCACACAGGACATAGTCCTAGAACACACATACTCACACAGGACATAGTCCTAGAACACACATACTCACACAGGACATAGTCCTAGAACCCTAAAGACACATACTCACACAGGACATAGTCCTAGAACCCTAAAGACACATACTCACACAGGACATAGTCCTGGAACACACATACTAACACAGGACATAGTCCTAGAACCCTAAAGACACATACTCACACAGGACATAGTCCTATAGCCCTAAAGAACCCTCACACAGGACATAGTCATAACCCTAAAGACACATACTCACACAGGACATAGTCCTAGAACCCTAAAGACACATACTCACACAGGACATAGTCCTAGAACCCTAAAGACACATACTCACACAGGACATAGTCCTAGAACCCTAAAGACACATACTCACAGGACATAGTCCTAGAACCCTAAAGACACATACTCACACAGGACATAGTCCTAGAACCCTAAACACATACTCACAGGACATAGTCCTAGAACCCTAAAGACACATACTCACACAGGACATAGTCCTAGAACCCTAAAGACACATACTCACACACAGGACATAGGACATAGTCCTAGAACCCTAAAGACACATACTCACAGGACATAGTCCTAGAACCCTAAAGACACATACTCACACAGGACATAGTCCTAGAACCCTAAAGACACATACTCACACAGGACATAGTCCTAGAACCCTAAAGACACATACTCACACAGGACATAGTCCTAGAACCCTAAAGACACATACTCACACAGGACATAGTCCTAGAACCCTAAAGACACATACTCACACAGGACATAGTCCTAGAACCCTAAAGACACATACTCACACAGGACATAGTCCTAGAACCCTAAAGACATATACTAGTCCTAGAACCCTAAAGACACATACTCACAGGACATAGTCCTAGAACCCTCAAAGACACATACACACTCACAGGACATAGTCCTAGACCCTAAAGACACATACTCACACAGGACATCCTAGAACCCTAAAGACACACATACCCACACAGGACATAGTCCTAGAACCCTAAAGACTCACACAGGACATAGTCCTAGAACCCTAAAGACACATACTCACACAGGACATAGTCCTAGAACCCTAAAGACACATACTCACACAGGACATAGTCCTAGAACCCTAAAGACACATACTCACACAGGACATAGTCCTAGAACCCACATAAAGAGTCCTAGAACCCTAAAGACACATACTCACACAGGACATAGTCCTAGAACCCTAAAGACACATACTCACACAGGACATAGTCCTAGAACCCTAAAGACACATACTCACACAGGACATAGTCCTAGAACCCTAAAGACACATACTCACACAGGACATAGTCCTAGAACCCTAAAGACACATACTCACACAGGACATAGTCCTAGAACCCTAAAGACACATACTCACAGGACATAGTCCTAGAACCCTAAAGACACATACTCACACAGGACATAGTCCTAGAACCCTAAAGACACATACTCACACAGGACATAGTCCTAGAACCCTAAAGACACATACTCACACAGGACATAGTCCTAGAACCCTAAAGACACATACTCACACAGGACATAGTCCTAGAACCCTAAAGACACATACTCACACAGGACATAGTCCTAGAACCCTAAAGACACATACTCACACAGGACATAGTCCTAGAACCCTAAAGACACATACTCACACAGGACATAGTCCTAGAACCCTAAAGACACATACTCACAGGACATAGTCCTAGAACCCTAAAGACACATACTCACACAGGACATAGTCCTAGAACCCTAAAGACACATACTCACACAGGACATAGTCCTAGAACCCTAAAGACACATACTCACACAGGACATAGTCCTAGAACCCTAAAGACACATACTCACACAGGACATAGTCCTAGAACCCTAAAGACACATACTCACACAGGACATAGTCCTAGAACCCTAAAGACACATACTCACACAGGACATAGTCCTAGAACCCTAAAGACACATACTCACACAGGACATAGTCCTAGAACCCTAAAGACACATACTCACACAGGACATAGTCCTAGAACCCTAAAGACACATACTCACACAGGACATAGTCCTAGAACCCTAAAGACACATACTCACACAGGACATAGTCCTAGAGCCCTAAAGACACATACTCACACAGGACATAGTCCTAGAACCCTAAAGACACATCACACAGGACATAGTCCTAGAGCCCTAAAGACACATACTCACACAGGACATAGTCCTAGAGCCCTAAAGACACATACTCACACAGGACATAGTCCTAGAACCCTAAAGACACATACTCACACAGGACATAGTCCTAGAACCCTAAAGACACATACTCACACAGGACATAGTCCTAGAACCCTAAAGACACATACTCACACAGGACATAGTCCTAGAACCCTAAAGACACATACTCACACAGGACATAGTCCTAGAACCCTAAAGACACATACTCACACAGGACATAGTCCTAGAACCCTAAAGACACATACTCACACAGGACATAGTCCTAGAACCCTAAAGACACATACTCACACAGGACATAGTCCCGGAACACACATACTCACACAGGACATAGTCCTAGAACCCTAAAGACACATACTCACACAGGACATAGTCCTAGAACCCTAAAGACACATACTCACACAGGACATAGTCCTAGAACCCTAAAGACACATACTCACACAGGACATAGTCCTAGAACCCTAAAGACACATACTCACACAGGACATAGTCCTAGAACCCTAAAGACACATACTCACACAGGACATAGTCCTAGAACCCTAAAGACACATACTCACACAGGACATAGTCCTAGAACCCTAAAGACACATACTCACACAGGACATAGTCCTAGAACCCTAAAGACACATACTCACACAGGACATAGTCCTAGAACCCTAAAGACACATACTCACACAGGACATAGTCCTAGAACCCTAAAGACACATACTCACACAGGACATAGTCCTAGAACCCTAAAGACACATACTCACACAGGACATAGTCCTAGAACCCTAAAGACACATACTCACACAGGAACCCTAAAGACACATAGGACATAGTCCTAGAACCCTAAAGACACATACTCACACAGGACATAGTCCTAGAACCCTAAAGACACATACTCACACAGGACATAGTCCTAGAACCCTAAAGACACATACTCACACAGGACATAGTCCTAGAACCCTAAAGACACATACTCACACAGGACATAGTCCTAGAACCCTAAAGACACATACTCACACAGGACATAGTCCTAGAACCCTAAAGACACATACTCACACAGGACATAGTCCTAGAACCCTAAAGACACATACTCACACAGGACATAGTCCTAGAACCCTAAAGACACATACTCACACAGGACATAGTCCTAGAACCCTAAAGACACATACTCACACAGGACATAGTCCTAGAACCCTAAAGACACATACTCACACACAGGACATAGTCCTAGAACCCTAAAGACACATACTCACACAGGACATAGTCCTAGAACCCTAAAGACACATACTCACACAGGACATAGTCCTAGAACCCTAAAAGACACATAGGACATAGTCCTAGAACCCTAAAGACACATACTCACACAGGACATAGTCCTAGAACCCTAAAGACACATACTCACACAGGACATAGTCCTAGAACCCTAAAGACACGTACTCACACAGGACATAGTCCTAGAACCCTAAAGACACGTACTCACACAGGACATAGTCCCGAACCCTAAAGACACATACTCACACAGGACATGAACCCTAAAGTCCCGGAACACAACACATACTCACACACAGGGACATGGTCCTAGAACACAACACATACTCACAGGACATGGTCCCACAGGACACCCACAAAGACACATACTCACACAGGACATGGTCCCGGAACACAACACATACTCACACAGGACATGGTCCCGGAACACAACACATACTCACACAGGACATGGTCCCGGAACACAACACATACTCACACAGGACATGGTCCCGGAACACAACACATACTCACACAGGACATGGTCCCGGAACACAACACATACTCACACAGGACATGGTCCCGGAACACAACACATACTCACACAGGACATGGTCCCGGAACACAACACATACTCACACAGGACATGGTCCCGGAACACAACACATACTCACACAGGACATGGTCCCGGAACACAACACATACTCACACAGGACATGGTCCCGCAACACAACACATACTCACACAGGACATGGTCCCAGACACAACACATACTCACACAGGACATGGTCCCGAACACAACACATACTCACACAGGACATGGTCCCGACACAACACATGCTCACACAGGACACATACTCACACAGGACATGGTTTGGAACACACATACTCACACAGGACATGGTCCCGGAACACACATACTCACACAGCAGAGGGTGTCATGCAGAGGATGTCTGCTGCAGAGGGTGTCCTGCTGCAGAGGGTGTCCTGCTGCAGAGGGTGTCCTGCTGCAGAGGGTGTCCTGCTGCAGAGGGTGTCCTGCTGCAGAGGGGTGTCCTGCTGCTGGGGGTGTCCTGCTGCAGAGGGTGTCCTGCTGCAGAGGGTGTCCTGCTGCAGAGGGTGTCCTGCTGCAGGGGGTGTCCTGCTGCAGAGGGTGTCCTGCTGCAGAGAAGTGTCCTGCTGCAGGGGTGTCCTGCTGCAGGGGAGTGTCCTGCTGCAGAAGGGTGTCCTGCTGCAGGGGGTGTCCTGCTGCAGGGGGTGTCCTGCTGCAGGGGTGTCACTGCTGCAGGGGTGTCCTGCTGCAGGGGTGTCCTGCTGCAGGGTGTCCTGCTGCAGAAGGGGGTGTCCTGCTGCAGGGGTGTCCTGCTGCAGGGGGTGTCCTGCTGTACACACACTACAGTACAGAAACACTGCCAGAACCATGGTCTCTCTGTATAAGAATAGAATCCCCCAAACCATTCTAATACAACATAGCAGGAAGGAGAGAGACATGTTGCTGGATGTCTCCTACAGAGTCTGAGCCATCCGTTCATTGGAAGGCAGACACCCTCTTAAACGCCATATTGCTGGAGATCCTGAGGCAATAAAACTGAATTAGTTCATCTGTTTTATCTCACTGCATCAACAATCTAATCTTTTCACCACCTGTGGGTGAGTGGTGAGTGAGTGGTGAGTGGTGGTGAGTGAGTGCTAAATGTATTTGTGACTCTGCCGCTGTGTGTAGGTACTACATATCAAGGGGGCGATGGTGGACCAGTTGGGAGGTGACCTCAACTCCACCACTGCATTGGGCCACAAAGTAAGAGTGACAACAATAGATGAGGCATTAACATACTCTGGGTTTCAGTCTGCTTTCAGGACCAAGCTTGTCAGCAGTCCCAAAACGTGGTCCTGTTGGAAATGCTGATCTGTAGATATGACCATCTAGAGAGAAAGGTTATATATGTACGAAGTAGAGTGTTGTTTCCAGTGGACTCTCTCCTTTCCCCCTGTGTGGGTGTCATAGGGCGTGTTCCCTGCTGAAGTCCTTTCCCCTGTGTGGGTGTCATAGGGCGTGTTCCTGCTGAAGTCCTTTCCCCTGTGTGGGTGTCTTAGGGCGTGTTCCTGCTGAAGTCCTTTCCCAGTGGGTGTCATAGGGCGTGTTCCTGCAGTCCCCGAGTCACACGAGACCTTCAGGGTTGTATGAAGTCCCAGTACTGCCTGTCCTCACCCCTGTCCAGAGGCTTTCTACTGCATTATTCATATGATCAGCAGGGCAGCCATCCCTAGCCGGGGGGCCTGATACCTGGCCAGGCCTCACGGCTTTTTGTCGGCCCCCCTCCTGCTTTATAGTGACCTTTCACAGTAGATGGGAGTGGAGCCCATCTGTCGGG
>NW_026282420.1:0-2378 GCF_023373465.1 Oncorhynchus keta | reverse complement strand
GTCTCAGACTCTATCAGATCCTCCTCTCCACCCTCTCAGGGCTGGGTGTCTCAGACTCTGCACTCCTTGGCTTCTACCTGGCTTCTCCTACCAGGTGACGTGGAGAGGATCTGTGTCTGCACCATGTCACTACTGGTGTCTTCCAGGGCTCAGTTCTAGGCCCTCTCCTCTTTTCTCTCGACACCAAGTCACTCGGCTTAGTCGTATCTTCACATGGTCTCTCCTGTCATTGCTTTGCAGATGACACTCAACTACTTTTCTCATTAGCCCCTTCTGACACCCAGGTGACGACACGCATCTCTGCATGCCTGGCAGATATCTCAGCTTGGATGTCGGCCCACCACATCATGCTCAACCTGGACAAGACCTCGCCATCACTGTGCGTCAAATGTAGTTTCTGAAAGTTCAATCAGGAAGGCTAGTCTGAAGGCATATTTAACTTTATCAAGCAGCATAACATAATTAACTATATTCTAAACTGCACATGTATCATCAACAGCATAGCATCTCATCCTTCTCCTCTTCTGTGTGTGGAATGTCCTTCACCTACACTATCTAGTATATCACAGGACCACCTACACTATCTAGTCTATCACAGGACCACTGAAGTATCTAGTCTATCACAGGACCACTGAAGTATCTAGTCTATCACAGGACCACTGAAGTATCTAGACTATCACAGGACCACTGAAGTATCTAGTCTATCACAGGACCACTGAAGTATCTAGTCTATCCAAGACCACTGAAGTATCTAGTCTATCACAGGACCACTGAAGTATCTAGTCTATCCAAGACCACTGAAGTATCTAGTCTATCACAGGACCACTGAAGTATCTAGTCTATCACAGGACCACTGAAGTATCTAGTCTATCACAGGACCACTGAAGTATCTAGTCTATCACAGGACCACTGAAGTATCTAGTCTATCACAGGACCACTGAAGTATCTAGTCTCAGCATTTAGCACCATAGTACCCTCCAAACTCGTCATCAAGCTCGAGAGCCTGGGTCTCGACCCGCCCTGTGCAACTGGGTACTGGACTTCTGACGGGCCGCCCCCAGGTGGTGAGGGTAGGTAACAACATCTCCACCCCGCTGATCCTCAACACTTGGGCCCCACAAGGCTGCGTTCTGAGCCCTCTCCTGTACTCCCTGTTCACCCACGACTGCGTGGCCACGCACGCCTCAACTCAATCATCAAGTTCATCATCCTACAATCTAAACTTGATGCCCTCAATCTCACACAAATTATCAATGAACCTACCAGGTACCTCCCAAAGCCTTAAACACGGGCATGTATTTTATTTTTAGATAGATAGATATCATCCTAACCAACCTGCCCTCTAAATACACCTCTGCTGTCTTCAACCAAGATCTCAGCGATCACTGCCTCATTGCCTGCATCCGCAATGGTTCAGCGGTCAAACGACCTCCACTCATCACTGTAAAATGCTCCTGAAACACTTCAGTTAGCAGGCCTTTCTAATCGACCTGGCCGGGTATCCTAGAAGGATATTGATCTCATCCCGTCAGTAGAGGATGCCTGGATATTTTTTTTTAAATGCCTTCCTAACCATCTTAAATAAACATGCCCCATTCAAGAAATTTAGAACCAGGAACAGATATAGCCCTTGGTTCTCCCCAGACCTGACGGCCCTTAACCAACACAAAAACATCCTATGGCGTTCTGCATTAGCATCGAACAGCCCCCGTGATATGCAGCTGTTCAGGGAAGCTAGAAACCGTTAAACACAGGCAGTTAGAGAAGCCAAGGCTAGCTTTTTCAAGCAGAAATTTACTTCCTGCAACACTAACTCAAAAAGTCCTGGGACACTGTAAAGTCCATGGAGAATAAGAACACCTCCTCCCAGCTGCCCACTGCACTGAAGATAGGAAACACTGTCACCACTGATGAATCCACCATAATTGAGAATTTCAAAAAGCATTTTTCTACGGCTGGCCATGCTTTCCACCTGGCTACTCCTACCCCGGTCAACAGCACTGCACCCCCAACAGCAACTCACCAAAGTCTTCCCCGTTTATCCTTCTCCCAAATCCATTCAGCTGATGTTCTGAAAAGAGCTGCAAAAATCTGGACCCCTACAAATCAGCCGGGCTAGACAATCTGGACCCTTTCTATCGAAAATGATCTGCCGAAATTGTTGCCACCCCTATTACTAGCCTGTTCAACCTCTCTTTACGTGTCGTCTGAGATTCCCAAAGATTGGAAAGCAGCTGCGGTCATCCCCTCTTCAAAGGGGGACACTCTTGACCCAAACTGCCACAGATCCTATATCTATCCTACCATGCCTTTCTAAGGTCTTCGGAAGCAAAGTCAACAAACAGATTACCGACCATTTAGAATCCTCGTCTCTACCG
>NW_026282419.1:0-10426 GCF_023373465.1 Oncorhynchus keta | reverse complement strand
TTACTAAAACCAAACCTGCCATTACCACAAAAGGAAATAACATTCCAGCAAAAGGAGTCTAATAAAACTGAATTGTATTTTTGGAACGAGCGTTTCAGTAAGATAACAGTGATGTATGGTGGACTTAGCTGTATGTTTGCTAAGAGATACTAACCTGGAAGTAGGTCTCGATGTACTCAGAGACAATGTGTTCCGACTTGGGTTTATTCTGACAATAAACCACGTACATGTGGAGACGCCTCTCCTGTAATACAAACATACACACAGACAGTCAACCGTATAGCAATTTAACATATCAGAAAATAAACAGTACAGCACACAGCACTATCTATAACTGCTATGAACATATTGAACTAGATTCAAAATATTATCAAAACAGAAGTTTATTGTGTTGCAAACCTGTGATTTTGACCTTTTTTTTATTTTATTTTTTTATTTCACCTTTATTTAACCAGGTAGGCTAGTTGAGAACAAGTTCTCATTTGCAACTGCGACCTGGCCAAGATAAAAAGCATAGCAGTGTGAACAGACAACACAGAGTTACACATGGAGTAAACCATTAACAAGTCAATAACACAGTAGGAAAAAAAAGGGAGTCTATATACATTGTGTGCAAAAAGGCATGAGGAGGTAGGCGAATAATTACAATTTAGCAGATTGTACAGGTAGAGATATTGGTGTGCAAAAGAGCAGAAAAGTAAATAAATAAAAACAGTATGGGGATGAGGTAGGTGAAAATGGGTGGGCTGTTTACCAATAGACTATGTACAGCTGCAGCGATCGGTTCGCTGCTCAGATAGCAGATGTTTGAAGTTGGTGAGGGAGATAAAGTCTCAACTTCAGCGATTTTTGCAATTCGTTCCAGTCACAGGCAGCAGAGTACTGGAACGAAAGCGACCAAATGAGGTGTTGGCTTTAGGGATGATCAGTGAGATACACCTGCTGGAGCGCGTGCTACGGATGGGTGTTGCCATCGTGACCAGTGAACTTAGATAAGGCGGAGCTTTACCTAGCATGGACTTGTAGATGACCTGGAGCCAGTGGGTCTGGCGACGAATATGTAGCGAGGCCAGCCGACTAGAGCATACAAGTCGCAGTGGTGGGTGGTATAAGGTGCTTTAGTGACAAAACGGATGGCACTGTGATAAACTGCATCCAGTTTGCTGAGTAGAGTGTTGGAAGCAATTTTGTAGATGACATCGCCAAAGTCGAGGATCGGTAGGATAGTCAGTTTTACTAGGGTAAGTTTGGCGGCGTGAGTGAAGGAGGCTTTGTTGCGGAATAGAAAGCCGACTCTTGATTTGATTTTCGATTGGAGATGAGACGAGTCTGGAAGGAGAGTTTATAGGAGAGTTTATAGTCTAGCCAGACACCTAGGTACTTATAATGTCCACATATTCAAGGTCGGAACCATCCAGGGTGGTGATGCTGGTCAGGCGTGCGGGTGCAGGCAGCGAATGGTTGAAAAGCATGCATTTGGTTTTACTAGCGTTTAAGAGCAGTTGGAGGCCACGGAAGGAGAGTTGTATGGCATTGAAGCTCGTTTGAGGTTAGATAGCACAGTGTCCAAGGACGGGCCGGAAGTATATAGAATGGTGTCAGTCTGCGTAGAGGTGGATCAGGGAATCGCCCGCAGCAGAGCAACATCATTGATATATACAGAGAAAAGAGTCGGCCCGAGAATTGAACCCTGTGGCACCCCCATAGAGACTGCCAGAGGACTGGACAGCATGCCCTCCGATTTGACACACTGAACTCTGTCTGCAAAGTAATTGGTGAACCAGGCAAGGCAGTCATCCGAAAAACCGAGGCTCCTGAGTCTGCCGATAAGAATATGGTGATTGACAGAGTCGAAAGCCTTGGCAAGGTCGATGAAGACGGCTGCACAGTACTGTCTTTTATCGATGGAGGTTATGATATCATTTAGTACCTTGAGCGTGGCTGAGGTGCACCCATGACCGGCTCGGAAACCAGATTGCACAGCGGAGAAGGTACGGTGGGATTCGAAATGGTCAGTGACCTGTTTGTTGACTTGGCTTTCGAAGACCTTAGATAGGCAGGGCAGGATGGATATAGGTCTGTAACAGTTTGGGTCCAGGGTGTCTCCCCCTTTGAAGAGGGGGATGACTGCGGCAGCTTTCCAATCATTGGGGATCTCAGACGAATATGAAAGAGAGGTTGAACAGGCTGGTAATAGGGGTTGCGACAATGGCAGCGGATAGTTTCAGAAATAGAGGGTCCAGATTGTCAAGCCCAGCTGATTTGTACGGGTCCAGGTTTTGCAGCTCTTTCAGAACATCTGCTATCTGGATTTGGGTAAAGGGGAACCTGGAGAGGCTTGGGCGAGTAGCTGCGGGGGGGGCGGAGTAGCCAGGCGGAAGGCATGGCCAGCCGTTGAGAAATGCTTGTTGAAGTTTTCGATAATCATGGATTTATCGGTGGTGACCGTGTTACCTAGCCTCAGTGCAGTGGGCAGCTGGGAGAAGGTGCTCTTGTTCTCCATGGACTTCACAGTGTCTCAGCACTTTTTGGAGTTGGAGCTACAGGATGCAAATTTCTGCCTGAAGAAGCTGGCCTACACTGCGTGTATTGGTTCCTGACTTCCCTGAGCAGTTGCATATCGCGGGGACTATTCGATGCTATTGCAGTCCGCCACAGGATGATTTTGTGCTGGTCGAGGGCAGTCAGGTCTGGAGTGAACCAAGGGCTGTATCTGTTCTTAGTTCTGCATTTATACTTATCTAAAATGGTGAGGAAGTTACTTTTAAAAATGACCAGGCATCCTCAACTGACGGGATGAGGTCAATGTCCTTCCAGGATACCCGGGTGGTTCAAGCCCTGATTTCTGAATGGCTGAAAGCCATGGTATATCACGGGCTCTAAATATGTTGGTAACCAGTTTATAATAGCAATAAGGCTCCTCCGGAGTTTGTGATTAATGGCTGCGTTGTGTCGTGCCTAAGAACAGCCCTTAGCTGTGGTATATTGGCCATATACCACACTCCTCTGGCCTTATTGCTTCAATATACAACGCAGTTAACAATAGCTTTAGATTCTAAATAGGCCCACAAAGTAGTGGAAAACACTGCTGTAAGAGCTTAAGGATTCATCCCACGAGGAGGTTACAAAACCAAGGGTTTGTAAAATGAGGAGGTTACAAAACCAAGGGTTTGTAAAACGAGGATGTTACAAAACCAAGGGTTTGTAAAACGAGGAGGTTACAAAACCAAGGGTTTGTAAAACGAGGAGTTTACAAAACCATGGGTTTGCAAAACGAGGAGGTTACAAAACCAAGGGTTTGTGAAATGAGGAGGTTTCAAAACCAAGGGTTTGTAAAACGAGGAGGTTACAAAACCAAGGGTTTGAAAAACGAGGAGGTTACAAAACCAAGGGTTTACAAAACGAGGAGGTTACAAAACCAAGGGTTTGTAAAACGAGGAGGTTACAAAACCAAGGGTTTGTAAAATGAGGAGGTTACAAAACCAAGGGTTTGAAAAACGAGGAGGTTACAAAACCAAGGGTTTACAAAACGAGGAGGTTACAAAACTAAGGGTTTGCAAAACGAGGAGGTAACAAAACCAAGGGTATGCACAAATGAATATGTCTCTTTGACTGGCAAAAATGTATCTGGAATCTTCAAAGACCAATGTGTGATGATGTCTTTCTCTGAGCCATTACCCATTAAAAGGAAGGATCAGAACAAAGAAACAATTATTTGTCTTTCAGCGAAACTCTTTCTCTCTTCCTCTATTTCTCTCACATACTCTCTCTCCCTTCTCTCTCTTCTCTCTCTACCTCTCTACCTTTAGTGTGACTAATTGTCAGATGAAAGAAGAGCAGCTGTGGTAAACCTGGGTGTGTGTGTGTGTGTGTGTGTGTGTGTGTGTGTGTGTGTGTGTGTGTGTGTGTGTGTGTGTGTGTGTGTGTGTGTGTGTGTGTGTGTGTGTGTGTGTGTGTGTGTGTGTGTGTGTGTGTGTGTAAGCAGTAATGGAGTTACCTGTGAATGAAGATATGTATAATGTACCCACAATGCTGTCCTGCTATCCTCCACGTAACCAGAGCCTTTGACAGCAGAGCAACCTAACTCTACCTTCGACCTAGCAATTCTTCTGAAGCTCGTTATCTCTGCATCCTGGAGACTGGCAGGCAGGTAGGGGAATTACAGGATGTCTATGGGCCAGGGGGCTAGGAGGCTGTGAGGATGAAACTCTGCAGTCAATGTGTTGTTGTGAGTTGTAACAATTACTTAAAAAACATGCAATGTGATTTTCTGGATTTTTGTTCTAGATTCCGTCTCTCACAGTTGAAGTGTACCTATGATAAAAATTACAGACCTCTACATGCTTTGTAAGTAGGAAAACCTGCAAAATCGGCAGTGTATCAAATACTCGTTCTCCCCACTGTATGTGGTTGCTTCAAGATGTGTATTTACGGTCTTGTTGGTATACTGAACAAAATTATGAATGCAATCATTTTACTGAGTTACAGTTTATACAGACAAATCAGTCAATTGAAATAAATTAATTAGGCCCTAATCTATGGATTTCACATGACTGGGAATACAGATATGCATCTATTACTGTAGTCCCAGGTACATAAAAAAAAGGAGCGTGGATCAGAAAACCAGTCAGTGTCTGGTGTGACCACCATTTGCCTCATGCAGCGCGACACATCTCCTTCACATAGAGTTGATCAGGCTGTTGATTGTGGCCTGTGGAATTTTGTCCCACTCCTCTTCAAATGGCTTTGCAAAGTTGCTGGATATTGGCAGCAACGGTACACTTTGATTCAGATCATCCCAAACATGCTCAATGGGTGACATGTCTGGTGAATATGCAGGTCATGAAAGAACTGGGACATTTTCAGCTTCCAGCAATTGTATACAGATCCTTGCTTAATGGGACTGTGCATGATCATGCTGAAACATGAGGTGATGGCAGCGGATGAATGGCCTGACAATGGGCCTCGGGATCTCCTCACGGTATCTCTGTGCATTCGAATCGTCAACAGTTCAAATGCAATTGTGTTTGTTGTCCGTAGCTTATGCCTGCTCTGCTCATACCATAACTACCACCATGGAACACTCGATTCACAACATTGACATCAGCAACCGCATGCCCACACAACCCAAACGCGTGGTGTGCGGTTGTGATGCCAGTCAGACCGACTGCACAATTCTCTAAAACAACGTTGGAGGTGGTTTATGGTAGATACATTAACATTCAATTCTGGCAACAGCTCTGGTGGACATTCCAGTCAGCATACCAATTGCACAAACTTGAGACGTCTCTGGCATTGTGTAGTGAGACAAAACTGCACATTTTAGAGTGGCCTTTTATTGTCCCCAGCACACGATGCTAATGCAGAACGCCATAGGATGTTTTTGTGTTGGTTAAGGGCAGTCAGGTCTGGGGAGAACCAAGGGCTATATCTGTTCCTGGTTCTAAATTTCTTGAAAGGGGCATGTTTATTTAAGATGTTTAGGAAGGCATTTTTAAAAAATATCCAGGCATCCTCTACTGACGGGATGAGATCAATATCCTTCCAGGATACCCGGCCAGGTCGATGAGGGCCTGCTCGCTGAAGTGTTTCAGGGAGCGCTTTACAGTGATGAGTGGAGGTTGTTTGACCGCTGACCCATTACGGATGCAGGCAATGAGGCAGTGATCGCTGAGGTCTTGGTTGAAGACAGCAGAGGTGTATTTAGAGGGGAAGTTGGTTCTAGGATGATATCTGTGAGGGTGCCCGTTTTAAGGCTTTGGGGTACCTGGTAGGTTCATTGATAATTTGAGTGAGATTGAGGGCATCAAGTTTAGATTGTAGGATGGCTGGGGTGTTAAGCATGTTCCAGTTTAGGTTGCCTAGCAGCACGAGCTCTGAAGATAGATGGGGGCAATCAGTTCACATATGGTGTCCAGAGCACAGCTGGGGGCAGAGGGTGGTCTATAGCAGGCAGCAACGGTGAGAGACTTGTTTTTAGAGAGGTGGATTTTAAAAGTAGAAGTTCAAATTGTTTGGGTACAGACCTGGATAGTAGGACAGAACTCTGCAGGCTATCTTTTGAAGTAGATTGCAACACCGCCCCTTTGGCAGTTCTATCTTGTCTGAAAATGTTGTAATTTGGAATTAAAATTTCAGAATTTTTGGTGGTCTTCCTAAGCCAGGATTCAGACACAGCTAGAACATCCGGGTTGGCAGAGTGTGCTAAAGCAGTGAATAGAACAAACTTAGGGAGGAGGCTTCTAATGTTAACATGCATGAAACCAAGGCTATTACAGTTACAGAAGTCATCAAAAGAGAGCGCCTGTAGGAGGGAGCTAGGCACTGCAGGGCCTGGATTCACCTCTACATCGCCAGAGGAACATAGGAGGAGAAGAATAAGGGTACGGCTAAAAGCAATAAGAATTGGTCGTCTAGAACGTCTGGAACAGAGAGTAAGAGGAGGTTTCTGCGGGCGATAAAATAGCATCAAGGTATAATGTACAGACAAAGGTATTGTAGGATGTGAATACAGTGGAGGTAAACCTAGGTATTGAGTGATGAAGAGAGAGATATTGTCTCTAGAAACATCATTGAAACCAGGAGATGTCATTGCATGTGTGGGTGGTGGAACTAATAAATTGGATAAGGTATAGTGAGCAGGACTAGAGGCTCTACAGTGAAATAAACCAATAAACACTAACCAGAACAGCAATGGACAAGACATATTGACATTAAGGAGAGGCATCCTTAGTTGAGTGATCAAAAGAGTTCAGTGAGTGGAGTGGTTGGTTTGGGGGTCACGGCGATTTAGACAGCTAGCCAGGACATCGGTAGCAAGCTAGCATAGGATGGAGGTCTGTTGTTAGCCACCTCTTGCGTTCCGTCAGTAGATTAGTGGGGTTCCGTGTGGTAAAGGGGATTAGTCCAAATCACACAACAACAAAAATAAAATAAAACAATATATAGTTATAGAGGCCCAAGAAGAAACATAATAATAATAAAAATAAATAAATTGTCCGATTGTCTATTCTTGAGAGCAGCCGTTAAGACAGCTAACGGTTAGCAGGCCGCAGATGGGCGTTCGTGTAACGTCGCGACGGAGGAGCCAGCCGGATCTCCTTCGGGCAGATAACGTCGGCAGTCCAGTTGTGAAGGCCCGGTGGGGCCCGCTCAGGCAGTAAACGGGTCCGATAGGTGACTGCAGCCCAGGAGTGATTGACGGAGCTCAGGAGTGATTGACGGAGCTGGCTAGCTCCGGTAATTGATGTTTGCTCCGGAATCGACGAGAGCAGATAGACACACGGATAGCAGCTAGCTAGCTGTGAGATCCGGAAATTAATGTCCAGAGAGCAGTTGAAATCCAAGGACATGGAGAGAAAAATTGGTCCGTATGTTCGCTCCGAGCGCGCTGCGCCCGTACAAAACTGGCGATAGATTTTCGAGCTAAAGGATAGCTGATGACCACAAACCGTGGTTAGCTGAATACTAACGATTTGCCAGTAAAGAAGCTAACTAGCTTCTGAACTAGCTTCTGATTAGCTTCTAGCTAGCTTCTGGCTAGCTTCTGGTTAGTTTCTGGCTAGCTTCTTGAGTTTTTGGCTAGCTTCTGGCTAGCTTCTTGGAGGATTGCAGATTTGAGGTAAATAATACTTATTTATAAATATAAATTTGGTGAGGCGGGTTGCAGGAGAGAGTTTTGAAGATGAGTTGATGGAAAATAAAAATAAATACTGGTGAAAAAAAGTTGCAAATATATATATATATACAGACACGACTTAAGACGAGGACAAAAGACGTCTGAACTGCTATGCCATCTCGGGGGCAGTGATGCGCAACTTTGGGACCAATACTTTATCTGTTGCGTTTATATTTTTGATCAGTATATTTGGGACCGCTCCAGTAAAAAATCTCTGTTGATCAGCAGTTTATCGACCAGATACAGTACAGATATAGTCATCTTTAGGGCCGGAGGAAAATAGCCACCATATCAAAGAGTCTAGTCATGTTTATTATTACGGATTCTTATTCATGTGGCTTTTTTCTGTTTGCTTCTTCAAACTGCAGCTGTTTTTTTCTCCACAAGCTTCCTGACCCTCGGTCAGCCACACACACGCTTCCTGACCCCTCGGTCAGCCACACACACGCTCCTGACTGACCGGTTCTGTCTGGGCTGGTCAAGATGCTAGCCAGCCTGTCTGTGACTAGGAAAACACAGGCAGGTCTGAAATCCTTGGTATCAACAACAAGGAATTGAGGGGGAAACGTGTGTGTGTGTGTGTGTGTGTGTGTGTGTGTGTGTGTGTGTGTGTGTGTGTGTGTGTGTGTGTGTGTGTGTGTGTGTGTGTGTGTGTGTGTGTGTGTGTGTGTGTGTGTGTGTGTGTGTGTGTGTGTGTGTGTGTGAGGGTGCGAGGGCAATGAATGCTTGTGAAGAAATACAGAGATGTGTTGGTGGATAAACAGGAGCTTTCATGTGTTTCCCTTACAGCGTTATACCTCAACAGACCCCAGGGCCGACACAGGACACACCTGTATCTGTGTGTGTCCCATGTGCTGTGTGTGTGTCCATGTGTGTCCATTTGTGTGTGTGTCTGTGTGTGTGTCCCTGTGTGTGTCCGTGTATGTAGACTCACATGCTTTATGAAAAGCTGGGCCAGTCTCTCTGGTTTTATACATTTCACCAGCTCGCCCATGAAGTAGCTAGAGAGAGAGACAGGTTACAAACACCACGCACACACACACACACACACACACACACTGTACAGCATCTCAATACTCACTCCTTTATGCCACGAAAAATTTGATGAATGTTTCGAACACGATCTTGTCTTTTCCCTTCATGTCGTCTGGTATACCTTTATTAGTCATAGTGACCATGTAGCCCTGTACAGGAAACATACACCCAACCTCAGATCTCATATCCTGTAATTACTGACTGGGATTCAAGCCCAGGTCTCCTGCACACAACAAGCTAACCTGTTGGGCTAAAGTCTATGTAGTTCCGCCACATATAATGTACATACCTAATTACCTGAAACTATTTCTGACTTGGAAAAAGCTTTCCAAACATAGGCAGGTTGGTATTATGTTGCCATAACATCACTGGGCCAAAAATAACTGTCTTCAAGTCTTCAATTTCTTCACCTAGAATATATCAAACTCTGTCAGATTAAAAGTTTTGTAACACGATACTAATATATATATTAATAAAATCAGACTCCACAAATAAATGTCTGTTTTTGGAGCCAGACAAAGCCGTGTTGAAAGAAACTGAAGGGGTTAAGTGCTGACAATGATTTCCAGGCCAAATCATTGAACAAATGGGTGCCGGTTCTTCATTTTGGTTGATACGTAAAGTTGTCAGATTTCCAACTCCAGCAGGAACGGTGGTTTCTGCTGCCGCTGTTGATATCATCTGTTCCTGGAAATATTCCACAGCATTCTCACCTCTACTATGCACCCCAGGTCTTCCACATACACTTTCTCTGTCTCTAGGAGTTCCTTCAGTACGTACCTGGACAGAGAGACGATACTAAGTGTTGGTCAATGAAAAGTCTTTCCAAACAGTCCTGTCTGTTTAAAGGGGTAATCTGCAGTTGTTACATACAGTTTTCGACTTTTAAAATAACTATATGTACAGTTGAAGTCAGAAGTTTACATACACTTATGTTGGAGTCATTAAAACTCGTTTTCAACCACTCCACAAATGTCTTGTTAACAAACTATAGTTTTGACAAGTTGGTTAGGACATATACTTTGTGCATGACACAAAAATAATTCCAACAATTGTTTATAGACAGATTATTTCACTTATAATTCACCGTCCCACCAATCCAGTGGGTCAGAAGTTTACATACACTAAGTTGACTGTGCCTTTAAACAGCTTGGAAAATTGCAGAAAATGATGTCATGGCTTTAGAAACTTCTGATAGGCTAATTGACATCATTAGAGTCAATTGGAGGTGTACCTGTGGATGTATTTCAAGGCCAACCTTCAAACTCAGTGCCTCTTTGCTTGACATCATGGGAAAATCAAAAGAAATGAGCCAAGATCTCAGAAAAAATATTGTAGACCTCCACAAGTCTGGTTCATCCTTAGGAGCAATTTCCAAACGCCTGAAGGTACCGCGTTTATCTGTACAAACAATAGTACGCAAGTATAAACACCATGGGACCACGCAGCCGCCATACCGCTCAGGAAGGAGACGCGTTCTGTCTCCTAGAGATGAATGTACTTTGGTGCGAAAAGTGCAAATCAATCCCAGAACAACAGCGAAGGACCTTGTGAAGATGCTGGAGGAAACATCTATATCCACAGTAAAACAAGTCCTATATCAACATAACCTGAAAGGCTGCTCAGCAAGATAGAAGCCACTGCTCCAAAACCGCCATAAAAAAAGCCAGACTACGGTTGGCAACTGCACATGGAGACAAAGGTTGTACTTTC